>NC_041393.1:526101236-526103535 GCF_002162155.2 Triticum dicoccoides
CGTTCTCCATTGATTTTGCTTGGTTCCTCTTGTAAGGTAACATTCCCATGGGGGATTTGACTGGGGAGGGGTTGGATCGGCAAAGGGATGTGATGGATCTGAAAAGGATGAAGAGTTTAAGGGTACTTTTGTCTGTTCTTATTTCTAATTGATGGTTATATACTAACAAATTTGTTTTTTTTCAAGAGTACGCCAATGGCGTACCATATTTTTATAGAAGGGAGCAAACATAATTACAAGATACTAGTCACGGATGCGAACATCCGGCTAGCGACGCCCACACCACACGGGAAGAAAAGCCTACTCTCTCACAAAATGTTCTAATCTACCCACTCCCGCGGTCTTCCAGTCCTTGAGCTCCACCATGATTTGGTCCATCAGAAAGTGAGGTATCCTTTGTTGCTCGAGACGACCAAACACTCGCGCATTGCGTTGTTTCCAAAGAGACCAAGCAATGACAATGACCATCGTGTCAAATCCTCTCCTATGCTTCGCGATCACGGTCTGCCTAACCCGAAGCCACCAAGTGGTAAAGGTCTCATTATGTTCCGGGTAAGGCGCAGCAGCTCCAACTCTAGTAAAGCAAAGATGCCAAACTTCCTTAGCATAGCTACAGTGAACCAGGATGTGATCAACGGTGTCTTCCTCTTGGAGGCATAGGAAGCAAGCAGCTGTGTCATCCTGCAGGCCGTGCCTGGCCCTCCTATCAGAGGTCCACAATCTATACTGAACCGCCAGCCAAACGAAGATTTTGCATTTAAGAATGGCCCCACTCCTCCAAATGCACTCATATGTTGGTGATCTGATGAGGCCGATGCAAAGCCTTTGATACACCGAACTTGCCGTATACTTACCAGAGCGATCACACGGCCAGGTAAACACATCAGGCTGAAGATGGTCCCTCTGCACTCCCGCAATGGGCGCACGCAAATGCATGAGCTGGATCAAGGCCATGAAAGGTGTATCTCCGATGATGTCCTGCTCCCATTGGTCATCTGTCAATGCTTGGCACACTGTTCTCATGTTCTGCACTCTAGTCGGAACCAAGGACAAAATGGCTGGTGCAATGTCAGCCACCGCTGCACCATTGATCCATCTGTCTTTCCAAAATAGGACTCGCTCCCCTAGAGGCAATAATAAAAGCATTATTATTATATTTCCTTGTTCATGATAATTGTCTTTATTCATGCTATAATTGTGTTATCCAGAAATCGTAATACATGTGTGAATAACAGACACCAACATGTCCCCAGTGAGCCTCTAGTTGACTAGCTCGTTGATCAACAGATAGTCATGGTTTCCTGACTATGGACATTGGATGTCATTGATAACGAGATCACATCATTAGGAGAATGATGTGATGGACAAGACCCAATCCTAAACATAGCACAAGATCGTATAGTTCGTTTGCTAGAGTTTTCCAATGTCAAGTATCTTTTCCTTAGACCATGAGATCGTGTAACTCCCGGATACCGTAGGAGTGCTTTGGGTATGCCAAACGTCACAACGTAACTGGGTGACTATAAAGGTAGACTACGGGTATCTCCGAAAGTGTCTGTTGGGTGAGATGGATCAAGACTGGGATTTGTCACTCCGTATGACGGAGAGGTATCACTGGGCCCACTCGGTAATGCATCATCATAATGAGCTCAAAGTGACCAATTGTCTGGTCACGGGATCATGTATTACGGTACGAGTAAAGTGACTTGCCGGTAACGAGATTGAACGAGGTGTTGGGATACCGACGATCGAATCTCGGGCAAGTAACATATCGATTGACAAAGGGAATTGCGTACGGGGTTGATTGAATCCTCGACATCGTGGTTCATCCGATGAGATCATCGTGGAGCATGTGGGAGCCAACATGGGTATCCAGATCCCGCTGTTGGTTATTGACCGGAGAGTCGTCTCGGTCATGTCTGCTTGTCTCCCGAACCCGTAGGGTCTACACACTTAAGGTTCGGTGACGCTAGGGTTGTGAAGATATGTATATGCAGTAACCCGAATGTTGTTCGGAGTCCCGGATGAGATCCCGGACGTCACGAGGAGTTCCGGAATGGTCCGGAGGTAAAGAATTATATATAGGAAGTGCAGTTTCGGGCATCGGGACAAGTTTCGGGGTTATCGATATTGTACCGGGACCACCGGAGGGGTCCCGTGGGCCCACCGGGTGGGGCCACCTGTCTCGGGGGGCCACATGGGCTGTAGGGGGTGCGCCTTGGCCTAGATGGGCCAAGGGCACCAGCCCTACTAGGCCCATGCACCTAGGGTTTCCACCAAGGAAGAGTCCTTGTGGTGG
>NC_041393.1:526103774-526106477 GCF_002162155.2 Triticum dicoccoides
CCCTAGTAGATCTCATCTACTAGGGCCGGCGCCCCCCCCTTGGCACCCCTATATATAGTGGGGGGAGAGGAGGGATGACACACACCAGCCCCTGGCGCCTCCCTCTCTCCCCGTTACGTCTCTCCCTCGTAGTATTGGCGAAGCCCTGCTACTGTGACGCCCTGCATCCACCACCACGCCGTCGTGCTGCTGGATCTTCATCAACCTCTCCTCCCCCCTTGCTGGATCAAGAAGGAGGAGACATCTCCTGTCCCGTACGTGTGTTGAACGCGGAGGTGTCGTCCGTTCGGCGCTTGGTCATCGGTGATTTGGATCACGTCGAGTATGACTACATCATCACCGTTCTTTTGAACGCTTCCGTGCGCGATCTACAAAGGTATGTAGATGCATCCAATGACTCGTTGCTAGATGAACTCCTAGATGATCTTGGTGAAACGAGTAGGAATTTTTTTTGTTTTCTGCAACGTTCCCCAACACCTCTGCACTCCCGCAATGGGCGCACGCAAATGCATGAGCTGGATCAAGGCCATGAAAGGTGTATCTCCGATGATGTCCTGCTCCCATTGGTCATCTGTCAATGCTTGGCACACTGTTCTCATGTTCTGCACTCTAGTCGGAACCAAGGACAAAATGGCTGGTGCAATGTCAGCCACCGCTGCGCCATTGATCCATCTGTCTTTCCAAAATAGGACTCGCTCCCCTATGCCAACTGTAATGTGGACCAAACTGTTGAACACCTCTCGCGCATCAGCATCGATCAAGAACGGAATGCCCTGCCACGGCCTGTCCTGATCAGTCCTCCTCAGCCACTCCCACCTCACTCTAAGTGCGAGCGCTTGCAGCTTGAGGTTTTTGATGCCAAGACCCCCATAACACGTTGGGCGGCAAATCGTGTTCCAAGCGACAAGGCACTATCCTCCATTAACTTTCTCTTTTCCTGCCCAAAAAAAGGATCTCATCCAAGCATCGATCTCCTCAAATACCCAGTCTGGGGCATTGAGTACCATTAACTGGTGAATGGGTCTCGCCGCAACCACTGATTTGACAAGAACCAAACGGTCTGGATGCTTTGTTCCGTAACACGGTCGTGGCCCTGCAAGCGTGGGGACAGAGGAAGATGGGCAACATAAAGCTTAAGTTAGCAATTGCTAATTGGGTGATCCTGCGACTCGAGCAGGCTCAAGAGGGCAGGCCGTTAACTTGTGATGAGATTTGGCTGCGTCGTTCCTTGAAGTTGGCCGTCTTGGGGCTCGCCTCCCTGGAAAGAACCATCTCAAGGCAACGCTCCAGGATCCGATGGATTGGGGAGGGGGATGCTAACACTAGATTGTTCCAAGCGGTGGCAAATGGAAGGCGTACCAAAAACTACATTGCGCATATCAAACATGGGGATGAAATCATCACGGAGCAGACAAGAAAGGAGGAAATCTTTACTGAGGAATATAGGGCCCTGCTGGGCAAACAACAAGCTCGAGAGTACACCCTGGATCTTGACTACCTTGGCATGGAACAGGTGGACCTTCAGGATCTTGAGGCTATATTCACGGAGGAAGAAATTTGGAACGTGGTCAAGGACCTACCCCCGGATCGTGCACCGGGACCTGATGGCTTCATTGGGGTATTCTATCAAAAGGTGTGGTCGATTATTAAGCATGACATCATGGTTGCTATTCTAAAATTGTATGTGGGCGATGGAAGAGGGTTCGCTAAGCTCAACAAGGCGCTGATCACACTCATCCCCAAGAGGCCGGATGCGGAGACTGTTGGAGATTACCGCCCCATCAGCTTAACTCACATCTTTGCCAAGCTTTTTGCTAAAGCTCTTGCATGTCGTGCAAGGAAAAGAATGGCTGAGATCGTTTCCACGAACCAGTCCGCATTCATAGCAGGGAGATGTTTGCACGACAACTTCCTTTTGGTGAAACAAATAGCACTGAAGCTGCATGCACGGAAGACCCCGGGAGTGTTTCTTAAACTTGATATCACCAAAGCGTTTGACTCTCTTGCATGGCCATTCTTGTTCCAAGTTCTGCGCAAGAAGGGGTTCGGGGAAAAATGGATGAGGTGGATTGCTATACTCCTGCAGACAGCTAGCACTAAGATCTTAGTCAATGGCAACCCCGGATCGAGTTTTACTCATGCTTGCGGCCTACGGCAGGGAGACCCGGTGTCCCCCCTTCTTTTCGTGATCGCCATGGAAGCTCTGTCGTCTTTGTTCAGGAAGGGGACAGAAGTTGGGGCCGTCAGCTTGTTCACTGGTATCTCGGCGACTCAAAGACTGTCCATTTATGCCGACGATGTTGCTTTGTTCATTAGGCCCACCAACTTGGATCTCAGATTCGTCAGGATGGCACTTGAGTGTTTTGGCACGGCATCAGGATTGGTGGTGAACTATAATAAGTCCATGGCTATCTTGATAAGAGGAAATGAGGAAGACCAGCACCGTGTGAGGGACATTCTGCAATGTGCGCTGGGCAGCTTTCCTTGCAAGTATCTGGGCATCCCACTGGCAATTAAGCAGCTCACGAGGGCAAATTGGCAGCCTCTAATCAATCAGGTTAGGAAGTTCATTCCTGCCTGGCAAAGAGGACATACTAACAAATTTGTTAAAGAGGCCGATGGGGGAAATCAGCCAGAGCTAGATAGAACGGGGGGGCTTCAGAGGGAGGCAAGCAAAGAAAGGGGTTTATGATCCAAGGCAAG
>NC_041393.1:526106744-526108065 GCF_002162155.2 Triticum dicoccoides
AAAATCAATTCTCCCGTTCGTGGATATCCATCTAGCCTCTGCATGGCACTAGGATGAAAGGGAAAATTGAAGGCACAGGAACATAATCTTGGTCTAGTAAGAGCAAAAGTGGAGAAAACATGAGCTCACAAGTGGACCCGAAGATATGATAGAAATCACATAGAAAAGAAAGTGCGCCTCTTGAATAACTCATGATAAATAGCAATATTAATCAAATTGGTAGTTAAATGCTCGGATAACTAGTCGAGTCTATTTTATTAACGTGTACATTTTACAACATCCTTCTTAAACGGTAACCACATTGATGGATCACTAGGGCTAGCAGCATCTCGTAAGAAGATTTAGTACCATCAAATAATATATATTAATGGATTAGGCAGGACACCTGTCCGGATATTCTATTTCCATGCAAGGTTTTAAATCACCTTTTCCGCGGGATCATAGGGAGATCCGAGCTATAGCTATGCCAGTTATTGCCAGCTATCGCAGAAGCTATTTACAATAGTGTTTATATAGCAAAAATTAAAAAGTAAATGCCTAACAAAAAAACACTGGGCAAGTAAGGACTAAAGAGGATCTATCTTTTTACTAATTAATAAATGTGTAGATGATTTCTTTAATTTCCTAGCTGTGTCATCGTGAGTATGAGTGGGAATCGCCGGTTAACCAAAGTTCCAAGATAAAACAACCACACAAGAAAGATTGGATATGCTACATTGTTAGGGTTTCTGGTTTTTCATGTTATTTAGTTATATATGTGCGCATATTGGATTATATCCACGTGCATAAATGATTACGTGCTATTTTTGGCCTTTGTACACTTGGTAATAACTTTGCTATAGCCGGTAACGAGCTATGCCCAATAGCGCAGCTATTGCGCTATATCGGCCGTAGCTAGGATAGCAGCACAAAGTGACATAGCTTCACTTTTGGTCCACAAAAAGGTGTAGCTAACAATTTAAATCCTTGTTTCATGTACTACGTTTTCATATTACTGGAAGAAGGAGATGTGATGTCGAACAAATACAATTTAAAATAAATCAGTGGAAGTACTAAAGTTCCAATTTGCCGAAAAATGACTAGTTTCCATACTACTGAAGGAAGGAAGTGTGATGTCGAGCAAATAAATTAGAAATAAATCGGTGGGAGAGGTGTGAATTGATGGGTGGTGTGATGTCAGGCAAATAAAAGTGAAAATAAATCAATGGGCGAACTATGTTCTAATTTGCCAAACGGAAAAAGATTAGTTTTCATATTACTGAAATAAGGAGATGTGATGTCGAGCAAATAAGTTTGAAAATAAATAAGAGTGTATGAATGA
>NC_041393.1:526108282-526137497 GCF_002162155.2 Triticum dicoccoides
AATCCCCTTTAATAATACTCCCTCCGTTCCTAAATATAAGTCTTTGTAGAGATTCCACTAGATGGACTACATACGGAGTAAAAGGAATGAATCTACATTTAAAATGCATCTATATACATCCGTATGTGATTTATAATAAAATCTCAACAAAGACTTATATTTAGGAACGGAGGGAGTAGTAGTGATTCTTCTTAAACGGTAGCCACGTTGATGAATCACTAGGGCTTGGGAACACTCGCAAGAAGATTTAGTATCAAATACTCCCTCCGTCCCATATTGTTGAAGGAAGGAGATGCGACGTCGGGCAAATAAAACTAAAAGTAAATCAATGGGAGGGGGTGAATTGATGAGAGATGTGATAGCAGGTAAATAAATTTGGAGACAAATCAGTGGGGTACTATATTTCCAATTTGCCAGATGAAGAAATGATTAATTTGTATGTTACCAAAGGAAGGAGATGTGATGTTGGGAATATAAAATTAAAAATAAATCAGTGGGAAGCCATGCGAATTAATGGGAGGGGTGAAAGCGATGTAAGCAAACGGACAAAATTACTATTATGACCTCTTTGGCTAACAAAATCCCGATTTGACCTTGTTTACAAAAAAAATTCGTTTTTGACCTTTTTAGGAGACGCCAACATCCCTGACGTCTGGGTTGCGAAGCAGACGCCACGGATCCTGGCGTCTGGCCCCTGGCCCGCACTGCCCGCCTGCCCGTTGACCTGCTGACGTGGCAAAGGGGCCAGACGCCAGGGACCCTGGCGTCTGGCCCTGGTAAGTGGATAACGGCGCGGGGCGCCCACCCATCCCCATCTCAACTTCTTCTGGCATTGGTTCAAGAACAGAGGGCTGTTCGTCGCCCCTTCTCTCCCTCCCACCACCACCCCCCTTGATCTACTTCATTAACCGCTCAAACTCGCAGATCTGACCCCCCAAGCTTCTTTGAGGTATTCTCCCCCATTCCCTCCAATTTGTTTTTGTTTTTCCCTCTCTTGTTGGATGCATTATTCAACACTAGGTGATGTTAGATGAGTAGATGGTTTCTTTGTTTTAGGAAATTGTTTGTAGTTGATAGATGATTTGGTAGGCAGTAGATGATGTGTAGTTGAACATGTAGGCAAAATCAATTCCGTTTTGTGTATATGTTGTCCATAGGTTTTTTTTTGAACTAAGAGGGGTGATGAATACATGATTTTTGTATGTAAAATAGACTTGTTTGATAATTTGGTTTGATAGATGATGTGTGTATGTGTAGATAATCCTATTGTTGGCATACTATATTTGCAAAAGATATGGTGAAATTTGGTACTCTAGATGATATGTATTTGCATATGTGACACCATATTATTTGACAAATTTATTTGATTGAGATGATGTTGGTATGTTTGAGAAGAATTATGTGTGCATATGAAGAAGAAAAAAATGATGTGGTTATGTTTGAGAAGAATGGTGTGTTCATATGGCATAACTTGGAGAAGAAAATTGTATTATTTTATATTGTTCACGTATTCATAGATGTTTGTGATTTGTTTTGTAGGATGGCGGATGGTGATGGACCTTGGTATGACGGATTAATCGATGAGTGGGATAAGGAGCATCGTGCTCGTGCCATTGAGAATGGACAGGTAAGAAGAAAGACTGGGTCAATTTTCGTTGTTTCTCATTTGTGTTCTTGTATTGATTATTAAAACATCACTTTATTTGCAGCTTGTAGTTGCTATGCGCATGAGGGGTCATTCCGCTGATGACTTTGATTACGACCCGCGCTATGAGCCTTACATTCGGAGATTGGATCTTCTTCCATTCGTGTTGCAGTTTAAGCGACGCGCTCCGCCGGTGAACCACGCAGCGCTGACCGCACTTGTGGATCGTTGGAGGCCGGAGACTCACTCGTTCCACCTTCCATGTGGGAAGCTGACGATGACCCTACAGGACATGGCTATGATAAGCGGCCTTCCTATCAACGGACAAGCTGTTACCGGTCGTGTCAGCGTGGGTAATTGGCGAGAACGGACTGCGGATTTAATTGGTGTTCAGCACGAGGACCCTCAGGAAGGCAAGGCCGATACCGCGAGAGTGAGGCATTCTTGGCTAAAACTGGTCAGAGGAAACACCAATCCGTGCCCTGAGGGTGCCAATGACGTGGTTGTGCAGCAGTACGCGCGGGCCTATCTTTGGTATGTACTAACCAAGGTAGTCGTCTCATATGCAACCGGGAACTCAGCCCTCTGGATGTTCTTGGAGCTACTCAATAACTGGGATAGCCAGTATAGCTGGGGTTCGGCCGCACTAGCATATTTGTATCGTCAGGTAAGAGATATTTGCAACCATTTATCTTGCATTTGTCATGCGCCTCCATATCTAACATGTTTGTTTGATTGCAGCTTGACTTGGCGTGTCGGAGGAAGGGAGGCACATCCTCATTGTCTGGGTTTGTTTGGAGCCTATCCGTGTGGATGTGGGAGCGGATCCCGGTTGGACGGCCCGATTTGAAGAACCCCCTCATGGCAAACCCACGGGGTAATCATGACGGGTTGCATGATGATGATCCATATCGGCGCCCTACGCTTGCTTACTATTGGGAACAAGTGACAGTCTACACAGGAAGCTCACATGTGCGATACAAGTGCTATATGAACGAGCTAGACACCTTGACTGCTGAGCAGGTTTTGAGAAGTTCGATGAGATAAAATTTAGTCAAGAATGAAACTTATGTAGCTAACAATGTATCTCTTTGTTTTGCAGGTACATTGGCTGCCTTATGTGGAAGATCGTGACTTTGATCTTAATGAGATGTGCACGCGTGATAGCCATCTTTGGCGGGCGAGGTGCCCAATGATATGCTTCTTCGCAGTCGAGTGGCACTTTGTAGACCGTGTGGCAAGACAATTTGGAAAAAGACAAGGTATTCCAATTGAGGAGAGCAAGGAGGAAATGCTATCTCTGCATCGGTAAGCAAGCATGCCTTGAGTATGTAGTAGAGCATTGAATAAGTCAATGTTTGCTAATGCTTTGTCCCGTGCATCATTTGTAGGTTCGATCGAAGGAACAATCAGGATATATCGGATTGGGCAAACAAACACCGTGTGTGGATAGAAATTTGGAATCAAAGAGACAGGTTAGTGCAATCAGAGAATAGACCTCACAATCAGTCAGCATATCAGAAGTATCAAGTGTGGTATGCGGATCGTTACCGGTTAAAGCTGAAGCCAGGTTGGACTCACGAGGAGTGGTCGGAGTTGGTGTCTGAAGACCCGGAGACTGCAGAAGGTTATCATACCTTCAACACGGCTGTGAGAGACACCAGAGGGGCTCATGTTGACTACGCACCGATGCATGACGAAATGGTAGTCTGTTTGACCTATTCTAACATACTTGCATCATGTTGTCTTCTTTCAAATACATAAGTTTGGTGTGTTCATGAATTGCAGGGCAGAGAGTTGCTTCTGTGCGTCAACGATGTCAATGTTGCACTGAGTCATCCACCTGGTGGTGCATTATCTGAGAGGACTCTTAGGAGCACGATGGAGGTGTGACCAATATATTATAAAAGTTCCTTTTGTGGATTATTTATTTGCATCTCATATCATAGCATATTTTGTGTTGTTGCAGAAGTTCAAGAAACGGTTCCATAAGATGGCAGCAATGCTTTCTTGCCATGGTGCTCAGTCCAGTGACGTGTATGCACCTGGTAGCCGCGCCGCCAGAGCTCATAGACGGAGTTATCTTCAGAACGATGAGGACATGGAGGAGGAGGTCCATGAAGAGGAGCCAGCACATCAAGAGGAGCCAACAAATCATGAGGAGCATGAGTATGATGCAACACATCAAGAGGATCATGAGTATGATGTTGATGCTCCACAACCATCACAACCGACACAAGGCAATGCTCGCTCTAGGAAAGGCAAAGCCATAGATAAGACACCATGCAAGAAAGGTAGAAAGAAGAAATGGAACACACAATTCCATAGTCCGGAGTATCCTCATCTGCTTATCCCAAAAGGAATGCAAAAATATAAGGCCAACATTGAGGCGGAGGAGGAGGCATACAATGAAGAGGAGGAGGAGTCCAGCGAAGAGGAGGAGCCTACACTTGCAACCATCATGAAGAGAGGAAGGAGGAAGTGAGCTTCTTGTTTGGAAGTGCATGAACTAGGTGGCGTTTGTATTCATGAACTTGGTGTCGTGCTAGAAACTTTGTATGCAAGTTTGGTGTCGTGCTTGAATTTGGTGTGTTATGTATGCACTTGGTGTGTTATGTATGCATGAATTTGTCGTGATCTGTGGACTTGTTGTCATTTGTATGCAAGTTTTAACCAATGTGCTATCTTCTGTGTTCTATGAACCTGTCATATATTATATATGTGCTATCTTCTTGTGTGAAACAACAAGTCCAAAATAATGTTGAAATATACAGGGGAACTAGACGCCAGGGTCCGTGGCATCTGGCTTGAAGTCAGGGGACCAGACGCCACTCTCTTTGGCGTCTGGTGGTCGACTGGAAGCAGAAGCAGAGCGTTGGACAGCAGAAACAGGGCACCCAGACGCCAGGGACCCTGACGTCTGGTCCCTTTGCCACGTCAGCAGGTCAACGGGCAGGCGGGCAGTGCGGGCCAGGGACCAGACGCCATGGGCCCTGGCGTCTGCTTTGCAACCCAGACGCCAGGGATGTTGGCGTCACCCAAAAAGGTCAGAAACAAAATTTCTTTTGAAACGAGGTCAAATCGGGATTTTCTTAGCTAAATAGGTCATAACAGTAATTTTGTCCTAAGCAAACAGACATACCAACTCTCCTTTAATAGTAGAGGTACAAAATATATCCTCGTTTTAGACATAGACCAGATCTTGTTGGCGGAACTTTTGACCGTCGATTTCTATAAACATATTTTTTTGAGGGGAAATTGTTGCCGCTTTATTCAAAGATCAAAGCTCGGAATTTCATCCGAGATAACATCCAACACAAAGTCTGGGGGAGCCCCCAACCACACCTTACAAAGTTCATCACCAACACCTACTTTAGCGAATTTATGCGCGGCAACATTCGCCGATCTCCTAGCCCACGACACTCTAAACTCCGAAAACGAATTCAGCAACGCTTTTATTTCCTGTACCCACGGCCCAACAGCCGACATCTCTCTTGGTGAGTGATCCAACATATGCACCACTCGTTGACAGTCAAGCTCCACATGAACCTTCTCCGCGTTGATCGCCCTTGCTACGTCGAGAGCTTGCCTACAAGCCAAGATTTCTGCCGCCTCTGGGTCATTGATATGAGGGAAGTAATGACACATTCCCGCCCTAAAAGCCCCATTATGATCTCTTAGTACCGCACCTCCCCCTCCCTTATCCCTTTGCCTTGAAACCGCACCATCTGAGTTTATCTTGATCCACCCCTCGTCCGGCGGTTCCCATTTTTGCATGACTTGTTGTGCAGCGGACTTACGCTTTGCGGGATGAATTTCCTTCCACTCCTGTAAGTAGGAGTATACAGACTGGACCACCTCAAACGGTGCCATGATCCTTTTCCCGTCCCTCGCATCATTACGAGCGAGCCAGAGTCCGTACACAGCCTGCACCATCGCCTCCTTCTCCTCGTCAGGAGCTTCCGCAAACCAGCCCAGTAGCCAGCTCGCAATGGCCTTCTGATCCTCCGACTGGCCCGCCGGGGTGGGTACCGCCACACCTTTCTCTGAATTTAGCAGCTGCCAAAACAACACCGAGTGATGACAGCCCCAAAAGCGATGGTATATTGTTTCTTCTTGTCACATCCCCAGTTGAGGCCTTGCTTGTCTTTGCTTTATCATCCATGCATCATGTTTAAATTTAAAGAAACTTGAAATGGGGATTGTTTAAGCCCTAGCACCAAATGAATTCAACTAGGGTCAAAATAAAATCTTTTTCATTGAACTCAAAATGCCCTCTAAAAATGTTCAACATTTCTGGTTTGAGGTGGAAGCATCTACCAAAAATGGTTTATATTTTTGCAGGACATATTGGGCTCTGAATTAAATCATACTCTATTTGCATTTGGGCATTTAAATGCTATAAAATATTCCAAATGCCCAAACAATTCTGAAAATAAGTGTGGGCTATTGGAAATAATCTAAATAGAGCCTCTGATTATTTTCAGGATTTTTAAAGATGCCTAAGTATTTTTAATAAAGCCCTACAGTTACAGAGAAATAGAAAACAGAAAACAATTTAGAGAGAGAGAGAACACCTACCTGGACCACTCACCTGGCTTACCTGGCAGCCCACCTGGCCTAGCTCCAGCTGGCGGCCCAGCCCACTGGCCTGAAGCAGTCGTCCTCAACCTCTGCCAGTAGGCAGAGGCGTGTCGCCCGCGCGCGCGCTCGCCCCTGGCCACCTCCTGCCTGCCTGCCGCTTCCCCGACGCGTCTGGACGACGCCACGCGCCACCACGGTCCCTCTCTCCCACGCCCTTGCTCCTCTCCCTCACCCTCTGCTCTCTCCCTCGCCCTCTGCTCCCTTTCCCGAGCACAGCCGAGCGGAGCTCGTCGCACCGCTCGCCGTTCCCGTAGCCTCCGTGCTCCCCTCGCCTCCCCGACGTGCCCACGAGCATCGCCGCACCTCCCTCGTCCTCTCCATCCAGCCACGCCTCGCCGGAGGCCCTGCATCACCGCCATCCTCATCAACTTCGTCGGCGGCCGCCGGAGATCCCTCTCGCTGCCCCGCTCGCCCCGGTGCTTCCCCGAGCACGCCGAGGCCACCATCGCACTCCCCATGAGCCCCTGATCATCCTCCCCCTCTCCGTTTTCCCTCTAGCATGCCGTAGCTACCGCGCCAATCTCACCCGACAGCGCTGCCGCCAAGGTTCGTCGGCGATGACGCTCCGGTGACCAATCGGTCCCGGGCATGCGTCCAATGTCCTCGCCGCACCGCGTAGACTCCGTAGGTGTTAGCCCCGCATCGCCAAGGCTGCTGTGGCCTCGACCCCGAGCTCGCCCGAGCTCCGGCCGTCGCCGCGAGCTCGACTCCGGCGAGTACAGCGCACCCCGTCCGCTCCTTCCTGCTCTGTTGGATGCGGAAGAGCACGGGCTCCCTCCTGGTAGTCTTCCTGCACCTAAACGCAGCCCCTAGCGCCGCCCAGTAGCAGCTCCGCCGCACGGAATGGTAGCCGCCGGCCAAACTCCGGCGACTGATGACCTGGCTCACCATTAGCCACTAATGACGCCACGAACTAACCCCATAGCTCACTGACGGATGGGCCCCACGCCCATAATTAATCTTAGTTTATTTCCTGTTATGTTTAACTAACCACAGAGGCCCCACGCGTCAGCTTTGACCATGCTGACTGGGCTGTTGACTGGCCCCACATGTCATGTTGACTTTGCTGACGTGGGCATTGACCAGACCCACTTGGCAGTGTCACTAACCAGCCCCAGTCACTGACCAGTGGACCCCACTGGTCAGGTTTGACCTGGAGGCACCCAGTTGACCTGCTGACATCAGGGTGATGTCATGCTGATGCAATAACTAATTTCTGGATTTATTTTTATTCAGGAAATTCCAGAAATTGTTGCAAACTTCTAAAATTCATATAAAATCAACCGTAACTCCAAATGAAATAAATTATATATGAAAAATGATCAGACAAATCCAATCTATCCATCTGTACCATTTTCATGCATGTTAGAACAACTTACAGCTGCTGTTTAGCACAAATCATATAAATGGCATTTAAATATCCACATATGGAGTTTGAATTTGAATCCTGGATTCAAACCAACTTCATTTAATATGGTTGCTAGTTGCATTAGCTCAATCAACAGCATATTTCCATGACATTATCATGCATCATATTTGTTGCATTGCATTGATTGTGTCCCTCTTTATTTGCCGGTAACTGTCCCCTCTCGATAGACGTGGTTTCGACGATGAGATCGATGACACCGATGAAGAGCTATAATATCTTCAGAAGTGCCAGGCAAGCAAAACCCCCCTGTTCATTTCGATACAATCCTACTCTCTCGCCTCTGCTCTCTTTTACTGCATTAGGACAACATCGATTCAACTGTTACTTGCTGCGGTAGCTGAACCCCTTTATCCTTTGCATGACCTGTCATTCCACAGTAAATAGATGAAACCCACTAGCATGAGTAGGAGTTGTTTGAGCCCTGTTGTGCCTACTCATACATGCTTGTTTGTCATGCCTGCTACTGCTTAGAGTTGAGTCGGGTCTGATTCATCGAGGATGCATCAGAGGTGCGTGAACATGTCCTACTGTGTGTGAGCTAAGTGTGTGAACACAATTTGGTAAAGGTAGCGGTGAGAGGCCATGTAGGAGTACATGGTGGGTTGTCTCATTGCAGCCATCCTCAGGAACTGAGTTCTGTGTTTGTGATCCATGATTCAGCTACTACCACGCATTGGGCCCAAAACCAATGGACCCTCTCGGCTTCTTAATCACCTTTGTCCTCTGTCCAGGAGTTGCAAGTAGTTTTTGGTGTTTGTAGTATGCTGGAGGCCGTGCGCAGTGCTGACCGTAGGGGTGGGCTGTGATGCGGTAGGCACGTGGCACGGTGTATCGGGCGCCCGTTTGGTGTCTCAGGAACCCTGCTCACATCGTTTGGGGCTGTGAGCGAAACTTCGGCCGGATCTCCTCATGGATGGAACCCGAATAGGCGATAAACCTGGACTAGAGACTTGAGTGTTTAGGTAGGTCGTGGCCGACACCCTCATTGGGCTTCCGCTTGAAGGTTGCCGAGTACATGTCGTGTAAACGGCAATAAGTGGTGAGAGCGTGTGTGAAGAAGTACACCCCTGCAGGGTTAACATCATCTATTCGAATAGCCGTGTCCGCGGTAAAGGACTTCTGGGTTGCCTGTACAGTTCATAGACAAGTGAAAGTGGATACTCTAAAATACGCAAGATAAGTGTGAGTGCTATGGATGGCGTTCTCGTAGGGAGACGGAGCGGATCCATAGTGGTGTATTGATATGGTGAATATGTGGACTCGTGTGCGCCACCTCAATGAGTTACTTGCAGTCGTAGTTTAGGATAGCCACCGAGTCAAAGCTGGCTTGCTGCTGTTAAACTCCACCATCCCCTTGTTGATAATGATGCATATGTAGTTAGTTCTGATGTAAGTCTTGCTGGGTACATTTGTACTCACGTTTGCCTATTTTATGTTTTTGCAGAGAGACTTCAGTCTCGCTAGTAGTTTCCGCGTGGACTTCAACGTTTAGCTTGTTACCTCAGCTACGATATTGTGCCCTCGGCAGGATCTGGTAGATAGTCAGGCTTCCAAGCCTTTTTCATTTGTAGATGTCTGTACTCAGACATATTAGCTTCCGCTTGTGCTTTGACTTGTATGCTCTGAATGTTGGGTCGTGAGACCCATGTTTGTAATATCTCGCTCCTCGGAGCCTAATGAATAAATACTTGAGTCGTAGAATCATGTTGTGATGCCATGTTGTATTTGCACATATCGAGCATATTGTGTGTATGTTATTGAAATGCTTGGTATGTGTGGGATCTGACTATCTAGTTGTTTATCTTTAGTAGCCTCTCTTACCGGGAAATGTCTCCTAGTGTTTCCACCGAGCCGTGGTAGCTTGCTACTGCTCCGGAACACTTAGGCTGGCCGGCATGTGTCCTTCTTCGTTCCTGTGTCTGTCCCTTCGGGGAAATGTCACGCGATGAATACCGGAGTCCTGTTAGCCCGCTACAGCCCGGTTCACCGGAGTCCTGCTAGCCCAGTGCTACAACCTGGATTCACTCGCTGATGACCGACACGTTCGATGCTGGGTCATGGATGCCTGTCCCTGTAAGTCTGTGCCACTTTGGGTTTACGACTAGCCTTGTCAGCCCGGGCTCCTTATCATATGGATGCTAGCAACACTATCATATACGTGTGCCAAAAGGCGCAAACGGTCCCGGGCAAAGGTAAGGCGACACCCGTGGGAATACCGTGCGTGAGGCCGCAAAGTGATATGAGGTGTTACATGCTAGATCGATGTGGCATTGAGTCGGGGTCCTGACAGCTTTGGTATCAGAGATTGACTGCCTGTAGGATTACCAAGCCAAACTGGCCGAAGTTGAGTCTAGAAATGCTTTAGTTATATGTAGGGGAATTGATTGTGGGATGGGAACGTAAGGCTCTTTTTACTCCTTATACCTCATGGCCTTCTGATATGAGTCAACCTCTTCTCTTCTACGGGGATTAAGAACTAGGCCTTCTCATCTATCTATCAGGATGACGTGTTACTAATCCATAGACTTATAGAATTGATAGTTTCAAATCTCAGTTCAGTTTTACTACTTCCGTATGTTCATAACTGTTGATCTCGAAACCTTGATATTGTGCTTCGGAGTGGCTACGCCACCATTTTTGTAGCATGTCTCCAATCTTTTTGAGCAATTATAGCCGTTATGCTGTCCGAGTCATCCCAGGTTTCTAAACAATCTGATGCACTTGCAAATCCTTTCCCTCTGGTCTTGATGTTCCTTTGGGCCAGGTTAATCACACTAATTGCTGAGTTGAGGTATTCTATTGCCTCAACATATATGTTGGAATTATTATTATGACCCTAGGTGTCTTAGGGGATCATCTAGTAATCTAGCCATGATTTGTGTCCTAGTGTGAGGATTCTGGCCTTTATTCCCGAAAGCATCCCGTAATGCAATTTAGTTAGTAGGTATTCTACTCGTGGGTTTTGAACCCGATATTCACCCTACTCACTTCATGTTGATAGTGTTTGCTCGTTCCTTTAGGTTATTAGCAACCTTTGCATTAGTCCTCGAGGTCTGTGGTATACCGTTCTTCCAATACCATGAACCATTATGGCAGAAGTTCTTTGAACCAAAAGATCACAATAAGAATGCTCTTGATGAGTTCTTCATTCTACATTGTGAATCTGCCAGTCCTACCTTCCCCGCATGGGTTATCCGGAAGAAAAATGTTGAGCTTTGCTCGACATACTAATCTGTGCATCCACAACTCAGAAAATCGTATGTCCTTTTGGGTTGTCCCTCTTTAGTTGTATTCTGACCCCCGTCTATCATTTGATAGTCAAGATTATGCGTGCGATCGTTCATCGATACCTATTACTCTTGTGGTCCGTCAAGCCATTCTATTCTAGAATGACTAGGAGAAACAAACTCCAGAACCTGATCCATATCTAGGATTGGGTCAAAGCAGTTGTATTCCACAGATCAAAATGTTAATCTAGCTTTTGTTCTGTTCTACCTTGGAGTATTATTATCTTTATATTAAGAATATCATGAGAATTGCACTACCTCTTATGAATTCTTGACGCAGTAATACTTCTTGCCATCATTGTTCACTCCTCGGTTTTCCGTGTTATTGTAACCGGAATGCCGACAAGTGAATCATGGTGTGTGAAATCAATACTGCTAGCAACTCCGTTGCTTGGTAGTTAAAGGATAATAATTTCATTCTTAGCATGTTGGTTCTTGAATCATCATCCTAAGATAGATTGTGCTACCTACTCCTTATTTTTGGTGCACTCTTTGATCAATGAGTTAGGATTGTGTCAATCCCTCGCTCTTTTGATCATATCATCTTGCCCTGAAAAGCAAGATTGTTCTCGAGCTTAGTAACATACCGGTGGTTCGTGATTTTCCGAATATCTTCTCGGAGGTATCACCAAGTTGTCACCTGACCGCTATGTTGAGTTCGTGATCAAGTTGGTTTCATATAAACCACCCCTTCTACAAGAATCTGTGTTGCATACCCCTGAGCTAGTTAGTTAAGCTAAACAACAACTTGGAGAGTTGGAAGATAAAAGCTTGTCCGACTTAGCTCATGTTAAGGGATATCTTGTATATGTGTTGAAGAAAGATGATATCCCCATCGATTGGTCCTCGTGATCAGTTGTTGGATCTATTGCGTTGTCAAAACTTTGACTTGAGTATGGGCTATTGTCAAGTCATATCAGAACCAATGATGTGCGTAATGTTGTCTTACCCGTGGTTGAACCCTCGGGCATACACCATTATATCCTTTGGTCTGACCAATGCTATCACTGTGTTCACCTAATTATGGAATTCCATTTATATGGAAACCAGGATGAACTGTTGTTGAGCCCATCTACAACATCCTTATCTTCTCCATAATCTTGTTGAACATCAAGCTAGTATTGGAAACTTTTTAAAGCATTTTTTCATGCTAGCTCATGAAGCATATGTTCGGATGTAAGAAGTGACTTCCTCTAGTTCATGTGCATTTGATGCAAGTTGCCGCCGTGGATTTGAGAAAGCTTGTTTTTCTTCCCCTGGAATCATCCCAAGTCAGTCATGCATACGTGCGAAGTATTCTGTGGTCTGGAGACTTGCAACCTTCATTCTATATGTATTCTTAGCACACCAAGCCACTGATTGATTTGTTCAAAGAAAAGAAGTTCATGCGCTAATCCTGAAGGGCCCAGACGGATATGCACAAGACTTCGTTATCTCAATGATGGTTCCCCTCCTGAACTCGGTAGTGTTTTATTATAAGACTACTACTTGGTCATGCTTGCCTGAAGCAGCGTGTCCACATGTTTGTAGCAGAAGCGGCTCATGTTTTGGAGCTTGCTATCGTAGTTCATATCCCGAGAATCTCGCAACGTCATCTCGTCAATTTGTGTTGCAAACTTTCTTTTTGGACATGCTGAGTCTGAGGTATCCTATCACCAATCGGATCTGGATCTCGGGCAGATATGATGGTTGGAACATTCCCAACAGTTGCATGTTGTTCCCAGCTCGCACCGCCATTGTGCCAATTTACCATGGGCTGCCCCTCTTAGCAGTTGCTCTCCAAGATCATCTTCCAAAGTGGTCCTATCATGGGACCCATCCATTTCCGGTGATAAGCAAAAGTCATCCATTGCGTTGTCTTCAACAAGGTAGTCCACATCATCCATTCTAGTCTAAGCAAGCCATTTCTTTGAACTCCTTCAAGCGATCGTTTGAGAATTGCCTTAGGCTGGTACAAAGAGTTTCAATGATCTCTGAATCAAAGGTAATTCTTTTTGCCACTTAAGGGGATATATCTATGAGTCACCATCCCTAAGGTGTCTTATTGTGGTATCATGGCAACTCAACTCCTCGCTGCGTTGACAACTGATTACCACCTTCTTAAGTGCGGAATTGTTGTCTACCTAGTGAACCTTCGACATCTGTTCCACTCCATCCCTTTGGATGAATGCTTCGTATCTCAGCTCGAGAGATGATCTTATCTCTCACTCCATGAGTTGATCTTGAATACTCGATCTTCGAGGAGATCATTTTCTGGAGAGTCTCCTTCTGTCGTTATCGTGTTGGATGAAGACCTCGCAAGCGAAGACGTCAAGAAAAATTGAGTCAACAGATCAACACCCTCGAGAAGACAGTTGGATCTTGAAGCTCATGTTATTAGTTAGTGTCCCCTTGTCTTCTTACCTCACGTCTTGAATCTCGGGACGAGATTCTTGTTTAGTGGGGGTGAGTTGTCACATCCCCAGTTCAGGCCTTGCTTGTCTTTGCTTTATCATCCATGCATCATGTTTAAATTTAAAGAAACTTGAAATGGGGATTGTTTAAGCCCTAGCACCAAATGAATTCAACTAGGGTCAAAATAAAATCTTTTTCATTGAACTCAAAATGCCCTCTAAAAATGTTCAACATTTATGGTTTGAGGTGGAAGCATCTACCAAAAATGGTTTATATTTTTGCAGGACATATTGGGCTCTGAATTAAATCATACTCTATTTGCATTTGGGCATTTAAATGCTATAAAATATTCCAAATGCCCAAATAATTCTGAAAATAAGTGTGGGCTGTTGGAAATAATCTAAATAGAGCCTCTGATTATTTTCAAGATTTTTAAAGATACCTAAGTATTTTTAATAAAGCCCTACAGTTACAGAGAAATAGAAAACAGAAAACAATTTAGAGAGAGAGAGAGAACACCTACCTGGACCACTCACCTGGCTTACCTGGCAGCCCACCTGGCCCAGCTCCAGCTGGCGGCCCAGCCCACTGGCCTGAAGCGGTCGTCCTCAACCTCTGCCAGTAGGCAGAGGCGTGTCGCCCGCGCGCGCGCTCGCCCCTGGCCACCTCCTGCCTGCCTGCCGCTTCCCCGATGCGTCTGGACGATGCCACGCGCCACCACGGTCCCTCTCTCCCATGCCCTCGCTCCTCTCCCTCACCCTCTGCTCTCTCCCTGAAGCAAGGGATGTCGTGAACGGTGGGAGGTCAAAGAAAGAGAATTGACCTCTGAATACAGTGATCCTATGATCTAGATAGACTCCGTCCTTTTTTTTCGATAAGGGTGACTCAAGAAATTGGGGGTGGGACCTGCTGGCATAATGCAGGCTGGAACGTGGGAATTCGAGGTCTCATGAACGAGTTTTTTTCGTGGACAAACATACTTTCTGGTCTTTTTTATGGATCCTTTTAGATCTACGGGCCGTCCGTTCACATGAGCATAGGGAATCTATACTCGAGCCTTCGACTTGGCCCCTGGCAGGATAGGTGAGGAATCACTCTTGAGATCTGATCTATTGGGGCCTACAACTTCGCCAAAGCCGACTAGCATCCCTTTCCATGGTGAACTGGCCGTCCCATACCTTCATTTTGTCTCATGTGTGTTGAACATTGTCTTCCTCGATTCCAGCTTCACTGATGTAGGTAGGGCTGGGCGAGAAAGGGTCCCCTCTTGCCTATTAGTAAGCGGCCCTTCGGTTCCACCGGGGTCTTACGGTCTCATAGAGGGGGGAGAACTACATAACTAAAGAAGAATAGTGCTCTTTATAAATAAGAGTAGGCGTGGAGAGCTTTTTGCGGGGGAACTTGCAAGTCAAGTTTGGGGGGAGGCGGGCGTTGACCCAACCTTATGAGTATTCGGACTATAACAGTTCCGATGAACAGTCACTCACTTTTGACAGTTATACGATTCCAGAAGATGATCCAGAATTGGGTCAATCACGTTTATTAGAAGTTGACAATAGAGTGGTTGTACCGGCCAAAACTCATCTACGTATGATTGTAACACCCACTGATGTACCTCATAGTTGGGCTGTACCTTCCTCAGGTGTCAAATGTGATGCTGTACCTGGTCGTTCAAATCTTACCTCCATCTCGGTACAACGAGAAGGAGTTTACTATGGTCAGTGCAGTGAGATTCGTGGAACTAATCATGCCTTTACGCCTATCATCGTAGAAGCAGTGACTTTGAAAGATTATGCAGATTGGGTATCCAATCAATTAATCCTCCAAACCAACTAAACCGGGGAAGCTGAAGCGGAAATGCAATTCTCGGGTGAGGGAAGGGGGAAGCTCCAGGAAGGCTTCGCTCGCTCGCTCAAAAAGCTCTAACGCTCGTTTACAAGTGGAGTACATAAGCCCTTATTGAAGTAGGGTGAGGCCTTACTATACGAGCTTGTAAGTCAAGCACGGAACGAGCCTTGTCTACGAAGCTTCGCTTCATCATCTTGCTTGCTTCTGGCGAAGCTTAACGCACTACAACATAGGCATGCATGATGGTATGGTAGGAAGACTCCTTTTAAGGCCGACCACTACATAGGAGCGATAGGAAGCCAAGCCGTCAAAAGGAAAGGCGAGCAGCCCTTATTGCAATAGCAAACGGCCTACTTATAGCCCTATTTATACCCTTTCTTGGGGACTTCAACGGGCCTTACAAGCTCAATAAATTGCAATTCTTCACCTTTTCCTCAGACAGTGGGAATGCATTTTCTTACTTGATTGACATTGACAGATATGTGTACCACACCGAACAAGCAATATGTCATATGCTTGATGTACCAGCCAAGCCAGCTCTTTTTTTCTCAGTTCCCTTATCCTTAGCGCAAAAGTAAAAAGAAAATGAAAGAGAGTTTGTATTTGCAAATGAAAATGAATATGGATCTAAATAAATTAGATAATCAATAAATAAGAATTGGAATAATAGAAAAAATATCCTTCGCCCCTTATCTCTTCATCATCGTCGGTTCCGTCACTTGTGGTATTCGTTTAGAATCTTGTTGACCCTACTCGCTTACTCCTATTTTCCTTATTTCTTTTTCTACATAATTAATTAGAACTTTCTTGAAAGAATGGGGTTCTCTCTGGGGGGGGCGCACCCTCTCTTCCTTTTTGAGAAAGATGGGCTTGTTTTTTTTTCAATAAGTTCTATTGCTTTGACACATTTAGTATATAACATAATATATATAAGAAAAGTACTAAAGGCGAAGGGCATTTTGTTGTACAGCTACTTTGGTATAGTTACAAAGGTAACCGGTAGGTGACTGTTGAATCGATAGTAGTTACGAAAGGGGGAAATAGCTCAGTTGGTTAGAGTGCTGGTCTGTCACGCCAGAAGTCGCGGGTTCGAACCCCGTTTTCCCTGCCCGATCTTTCTTTCTTCCCGAGGTCATACCTCTGCCACTTTACCCTGAGTTTCACTAAGGCATATAACCCCATTCGGGTAAGAGGAGCAAGTAGTGGGGAACATCTATTTATATGCGTGTTAGCATCAGCAACATCTTTTTGAAAGTAAATTACATCGATCCTCGGTGCTAGGTACTCAGGTAAGTAAATCCTGAGGATAGAACTAGAGCAAGTAAGCTCATCGCACTATCAAGTCAGTCAGGAACTAGTCTGCCAAGCTTAAGAAGAAGTGAAAAGTAAGCAAGTTGTCATCTAGTGAGGGCTAAAAGACACGGAGAACATCCCCCCTCTATTTGCCAATAGCTTCCGCCTTCCTCTCTTTCATTTCATGTCGGTTCAGCCGAGCCAATAGATTCCATAGGCGGGTCAGTTATAGCTGTAGTAGCCTTTGATTAGGTCCTTTCAATAGACTTTCCGTAGCTATAATTCGATAGACTTTCCGTAGCTCAGTACTGCTGATCCTTGATGCCCGCAACTGTACTTACGGCTGTACTTGTGAAAAGAGATAGAGCCGTCTCTCTATGACTCAAAGATGGTCAAAAAGCTAATAGATGGGCCACAAAAGGTAGAGGAGAGGGGGTAAGAAGAGTAGACTTACTACTGGATACAAGATAGGTATACAGCTAAAAGGGTGAGATAGAGGAATGAAATGAGCCAGTGAAACGGTCCACGACCACAAGTATTGAGCTATAACCATAAAACTTGGGGAGTGCCTCAAGAAAATCCATTGAAATAGAAGACCCAGGTTGTAATGGAACAGACAAAGGTTGAAGAAGACCAGCAGGAAGGGTGTGCTCACTCTTGTTGAGTTGACACACATTACAGTGAAGAACAAACTTGGAGGGAGAAAAAGAAACCAGAAGGGACCCATTGTTTCTATGCAAGTCGAACAATGATGGAAAAGCATCCAGTATGTAGCCGACATATGCCAACAACCCAAATGCACATATGCTAGTTAAGTTGAAACTCCTAAATTAAAGCGCAAGCAACAAAACTACTTTTTTGAAGGCGCGGAGCGTTGAAGAAGAGCATAGCTCGATTAACACAACTAGGGGCAATATGATTCATTTTCCTAGAACACCACAACAAATGTCCCTACCAGCTGTTGCCAGTGAAGCTGAAACCATGGCTACCCCTCAACAAGCCTCTAGCTCTTATCCTAGGCCTGAACCGCCTGAACCTCCAATTACCGTACCATTGGTACTGAATACGACCACCACTCACACCTGTTCTAGACCTTTAAACCCCTGACCACCTAGACCTCTAGTAGCAAAGCAACTAAAAGACCCAATCACAAAAATAACCCTCTCTATCCCCCTCAAAACCTTGGCACGAACACTTGTTTCCAGCCACCTATGGCCTTCCTCACAGCTCAAAACATGATAATATTAGACCTAATCCTGCACCTCCACCACCACAACCAAGACCCAATTCAATACCAAATATCCAATTTTCCCAACCAATACTTCTGCCCTATGCTGGAAATTCCATGAAACCAGAAGTGCCAATATATACTTACCTTAACCAACCGCTTCCAACTCAACAGCATGACCCGTACCAATACCTGCAAGAACAAAGGCCGCAAAATCAATATCAATATGGGCAGCAGATACATCAACCTCCTAGAGTTTATTTTCCAATATTTGAAGGGGCCAGGTCTTGGATACAAAAGTGTGAACATTACTTTTCGGTGTACCAAGTTACGGACTGGTACAAGGTAGAACTTTCGGCTATGCACCTTAGGGGGAGAGCTGAAAGCTGGTAGAACAGTTTCTTAGTGAATAGGGGACAAGTATCTTGGCAAGAGTGAATTCAAGAGATTGTAGAGAGGTTTGAGGTAAGAAATGTGGTTGGTGTAGTTGATGAGTTTAATCACTTGAGGCAAAGAGGAAGCCTAGAAGAGTACAAGTCACACACAATTGGCAGAATTGAGGGCTGCCATGTTGAGGTGCAATCCCTATTACGATGACAACCTTTTTCGACAAAGTTTTCTTTGGGGTATTGTAAATAGAGATAGATGTTTCGTCCGGCTCTGAGAAACAATTCGGCAACCCCGCTCTTCCCTTTGCCTCTTCCACATCTATTTTTGAAACTTGATTCGGTTGAGTTTGAAGCAAGGATCTAATCAGATAACGCTTTGTTCTCCAATGAATGGAGGTGGAATAATTTATTGAGATAGAGAAAGCTACATCTCGACTTTATTTAAACGAAAGAAAAAGGTTAGTCCTGCTCCTAGACTTCCAATTCCAAGTAGTAGTAACGGAAAGGAACAGGTTTAGGAGAACTTTTTTTATGTCTTTCTTATAGCGATCGCTGAAAGTCAGTCAATGCCCTGGCTTCAATGAATGAAGACCGATGGGCTATGAAGTGGAGATGATGTCGTCGTGTCATTGCTCGTGATGTCTTCACCAGGATTTGACTTACCAATGTGAAAGGTACCGTGCCAGTGGTTCTATCATTTAGATAGAGAGTGATCTTTCCTTCTTGTCGAAGAAAGATATGACGTTGGGAAGGGAAAGGGAGTAGAAACGTTTTCGTAGCCTTGGGGCGAAGGGCTGAGAGTTCCGTGATCCAGTTCTTTGAGCATACATAGGTTGAGGATGGAACTCCTATAGCAATCGATGTGGAAAAAGGCAACAACCGAGAAAAGCAGAAAAAGCGAGTGAGATCTTGACTTTCTATTATCATACAACATAGAAGTATTTAATCAAATCAGAAAGAGCCCTGGGATTTGACCAAAATGGCATAATTGAAAGCTCTCGTCTCAGTCGCTCGCCTAAGAAAAGGTATCGGGTTGCTCCGTGATGACGAATAAGCAACCCAGCCCAATCCTTGCTTTAATAGAAAAAGGTGAATTTACTCGAATATTCGTTCAATGACTCAATATTTAGTAATCAAATCATGCGTTTGTTAGATCATTTAGTGATAAATAAAACGAGAATAAAGAGAGAGTCCTCACCTAAATATCGACAACAATGACCTGGCAAGTGAAGTAAAGTAAAAGCAAAGTAGAGTCCGGTTAATGTCAAACGTTTTCAAATCTTACCCACCATATCCATTCATGCACGTTACTAGATGAAAAGTAAAAAATAAAGCAATGATGGTTTTTATCAGAGCCACTTTACAACCGGTTTAGCAACTTCTTTATGCCCCTACGAACGAAATATTTGGAGTTTGACAACTGGTTGACGCCGGTTGATACTCGAATGAATATATCGCCGGTAGATACTTGCTTTTCTAATGAGGTAGACACTTTTGCATGTTAAGGTTTCCACTTCAAACCATCCAGATTTACACTTCAATTTCTCGTTGTTGACACGGTTTACACTTGACTTCATTCAAACTGACACTTATGTATCTATCTAGGCGGGCGGGCACTTAACCAAACTCAGGTTGACACAAACTATACAAAAGTCTTAATTAGGGTGTTTTTTTTCGATCAACCCGAAACTCCGAACAGAACCGACCCTGACTAGACCTTTTCCCAAGCAACTCCGAATACTGGAAAATATGAATGAAATTCGATAAGAGAAATCAGAGCATGTTTCTAAATTTGTGATAACTACTTATTTATGAGTGAGAAATGCTTCATGCGAGCACCCTTGGTGGCCTGCTTTTGAGACAGGGAGGCCATGCTCGTATCTATGCTTTTCATACCTCTGCTCCCTCTCCCGAGCACACCCGAGCGGAGCTCGTCGCACCGCTCGCCGTTCCCGTAGCCTCCGTGCTCCCCTCGTCTCCCCGACGTGCCCACGAGCATCGCCGCACCTCCCTCGTCCTCTCCGTCCAGCCACGCCTCGCCGGAGGCCCTGCATCGCTGCCATCCTCATCAACTTCATCGCCGGCCGCCGGAGATCCCTCTCGCCGCCCCGCTTGCCCCGGTGCTTCCCCGAGCACGCCGAGGCCACCATCGCACTCCCCGTGAGCCCCTGATCATCCTCCCCCTCTCTGTTTTCCCTCTAGCATGTCGTAGCCACCGCGCCACTCTCACCCGACAGCGCCGCCGCCAAGGTTCGCCTGCGATGACGCTCCGGTGACCAATCGGTCCCGGGCATGCGTCCAATGTCCTCGCCGCACCGTGTAGACTCCGTAGGTGTTAGCCCCGCATCGCCAAGGCCGCTGTGGCCTCGACCCCGAGCTCGCTCGAGCTCCGACCGTCGCCGTGAGCTCGACTCCGGCGAGTACAGCGCACCCCGTCCGCTCCTTCCTGCTCTGTTGGATGCGGAAGAGCACGGGCTCCCTCCTGGTAGTCTTCCCGCACCTAAACGCAGCCCCTAGCGCCGCCCAGTAGCAGCTCTGCCGCACGGAATGGTAGCCGCCGGCCAAACTCCAGCGACTGATGACCTGGCTCATCATTAGCCACTAATGACGCCACGAACTAACCCCATAGCTCACTGACGGATGGGCCCCACGCCCATAATTAATCTTAGTTTATTTCCTGTTATATTTAACTAACCACAAAGGCCCCACGCGTCAGCTTTGACCATGCTGACTGGGCTGTTGACTGGCCCCACATGTCATGTTGACTTTGCTGACGTGGGCATTGACCAGACCCACCTGGCAGTGTCACTAACCAGCCCCAGTAACTGACCAGTGGACCCCACTGGTCAGGTTTGACCTGGAGGCGGCCAGTTGACCTGCTGACATCAGGGTGATGTCATGCTAATGCAATAACTAATTTCTGGATTTATTTTTATTCAGGAAATTCCAGAAATTGTTGCAAACTTCTAAAATTCATATAAAATCAACCGTAACTCCAAATGAAATAAATTATATATGAAAAATGATCAGAAAAATCCAATCTATCCATCTGTACCATGTTCATGCATGTTAGAACAACTTACAGCTGCTGTTTAGCACAAATCATATAAATGGCATTTAAATATCCACATATGGAGTTTGAATTTGAATCCTGGATTCAAACCAACTTCATTTAATATGGTTGCTAGTTGCATTAGCTCAATCAACAGCATATTGCCATGACATTATCATGCATCATATTTGTTGCATTGCATTGATTGTGTCCCTCTTTATTTGCCGGTAACTGTCCCCTCTCGATAGACGTGGTTTCGACGATGAGATCGATGACACCGATGAAGAGCTATAATATCTTCAGAAGTGCCAGGCAAGCAAAACCCCCTTGTTCATTCCGATACAATCCTACTCTGTCGCCCCTGCTCTCTTTTACTCCATTAGGACAACATCGATTCAACTGTTACTTGCTGCGGTAGCTGAACCCCTTTATCCTTTGCATGACCTGTCATTCCACAGTAAATAGATGAAACCCACTAGCATGAGTAGGAGTTGTTTGAGCCCTGTTGTGCCTACTCATACATGCTTGTTTGTCATGCCTGCTACTGCTTAGAGTTGAGTCGGGTCTGATTCATCGAGGATGAATCGGAGGTGCGTGAACATGTCCTACTGTGTGTGAGCTAAGTGTGTGAACACAATTTGGTAAAGGTAGCGGTGAGAGGCCATGTAGGATTACATGGTGGGTTGTCTCATTGCAGCCATCCTCAGGAACTGAGTTATGTGTTTGTGATCCATGATTCAGCTACTACCGCGCATTGGGCCAGAAACCAATGGACCCTCTCGGCTTCTTAATCACCCTTGTCCTCTGTCCAGGAGTTGCAAGTAGTTTCTGGTGTTTGTAGTATGCTGGAGGCCGTGCGCAGCGCTGACCGTAGGGGTGGGCTGTGATGCGGTAGGCACGTGGCACGGTGTACCGGGCACCTATTTGGTGTCTCGGGAACCCTGCTCACATCGTTTGGGGCTGTGAGCGAAACTTCGGCCGGATCTCCTCATGGATGGAACCCGAATAGGCGATAAACCTGGACTAGGGACTTGAGTATTTAGGTAGGTCGTGGCCGACACCCTCGTTGGGCTTCCGCTTGAAGGTTGCCGAGTACATGTCGTGTAAATGGCGGTAAGTGGTGAGAGCGTGTGTGAAGAAGTACACCCCTGCAGGGTTAACATCATCTATTCGAATAGCCGTGTCCGCGGTAAAGGACTTCTGGGTTGCCTGTACAGTTCATAGACAAGTGAAAGTGGATACTCTAAAATACGCAAGATAAGTGTGAGTGATATGGATGGCGTTCTCGTAGGGAGACGGAGCGGATCCATAGTGGTGTATTGATATGGTGAATATGTGGACTCATGTGCGCCACCTCAATGAGTTACTTGCAGTCGTAGTTTAGGATAGCCACCGAGTCAAAGCTGGCTTGCTGCTGTTAAACTCCACCATCCCCTTGTTGATAATGATGCATATGTAGTTAGTTCTGATGTAAGTCTTGCTGGGTACATTTGTACTCACGTTTGCCTATTTTATGTTTTTGCAGAGAGACTTCAGTCTCGCTAGTAGTTTCCACGTGGACTTCGACGTTTAGCTTGTTACCTCAGCTACGATCTTGTGCCCTCGGCAGGATCTGGTAGATAGTCAGGCTTCCAAGCCTTTTTCATTTGTAGATGTCTGTACTCAGACATATTAGCTTCCGCTTGTGCTTTGACTTGTATGCTCTGAATGTTGGGTCGTGAGACCCATGTTTGTAATATCTTGCTCCTCGGAGCCTAATGAATAAATACTTGAGTCGTAGAATCATGTTGTGATGCCATGTTGTATTTGCACATATCGAGCATATTGTGTGTATGTTATTGAAATGCTTGGTATGTGTGGGATCTGACTATCTAGTTGTTTATCTTTAGTAGCCTCTCTTACCGGGAAATGTCTCCTAGTGTTTCCACCGAGCCGTGGTAGCTTACTACTGCTCCGGAACACTTAGGCTGGCCGGCATGTGTCCTTCTTCGTTCCTGTGTCTGTCCCTTCAGGGAAATGTCACGCGATGAATACCGGAGTCCTGTTAGCCCACTATAGCCCGGTTCACCGGAGTCCTGCTAGCGCAGTGCTACAGCCTGGATTCACTCGCTGATGACCGACACGTTCGATGCTGGGTCATGGATGCCTGTCCCTGTAAGTCTGTGCCACTTTGGATTTACGACTAGCCTTGTCAGCCCGGGCTCCTTATCATATGGATGGTAGCGACACTATCATATACGTGTGCCAAAAGGCGCAAACGGTCCTGGGCAAAGGTAAGGCGACACCCGTGGGAATACCGTGCGTGAGGCCGCAAAGTGATATGAGGTGTTACATGCTAGATCGATGTGGCATTGAGTCGGGGTCCTGACACTTCTCTCCCACAGGCCACGCAAAATATACCGGGTTTAATCCTGCGACGGTGCAACTCCGAGCCAACTGCAAGCCCGTTCTTGATCAATCTCCATATATGAATCTTTGCTTTCCCCGACGCATTCGTATCCCACAGTGACAGATATCCTTTGTGCATATTCACTGCGCTTGAGGGTCCCTGTAGACCCGTTCGAGCCCTGCTTCGCTCCATATTGAAGTGGTAAGCCGATCTTACTGTGAAACAGCCATTTCTCGTGTAATTCCAAGCTAGATAGTCCACTGTTCCAGGGCCCCCAATCGCCAACCTACCTATATCTGCTGCATCATCAGCCGAGAACATGTGGTTGACCAGATCAAAGTTCCAGCTCCTACCATCCGGTGATAGCAGGTCGGCAACATTAGTTACACCATTTATAAAAACATGCCCCAACGGTCTCAAGGATCCACTCCTGGGAATCCAATTAGCATGGTGAATATTAATACTTGAGCCATCTCTAATGCGCCACACTAACCCTTCACGTAATAGATCTCGCCCATGCAAAGTGCTCCTGAACGTGAAGGACGCCGCCGCCGGACACGAGGCTGTCAAAATGGAGTCATCCTTGAAATATTTTGCCTTAAGGACCCTTGCACACAAAGAAGAGGGGTACTGCAAGATCCTCCACGCTTGCTTGGCCAGCAAGCCTGGTTGAAAGCCTCCGGATCTCTGAATCCCATGCCTCCGCTCCGCTTTGAGGCACACATTTTCTGCCAAGATATCCAGTGCACTTTCCGCTCACCATTTCTTGCCCCCACCAGAATTTTGCAGAGATAGAAGACAGATTCCGGCACATTTTCTTTGTGAGGTGAAAACAACTCATGGTAAACGTCGGCATAGCTTGGAGCCCTGACTTAATAAGCACTTCCCTTGCCTTTTTTGACAGCCCCTGGCCCTTCCAACCACTAACTTTGCCTTTCGAGCTCTCCATCACATACGTGAACGTACCATCTTTAGATCTTCCAACCAGTGTTGGTAGACCAAGGTACTTCTCGTTAAGCGCTTCTGATTGTACCCCAAGGGCAACTTTGAGCTCCTCCTTGGTGTGCTCTTGACACCCTCTTCTGAAGAAGATTGATGATTTCTGCAAGTTAACACGCTGACCAGACGCCTCCTCATATGTAGATAGAATTTCCCTCAGCGTCTGCATGCTCTCCCTCGAACCTTCCATGAAAACAATACTATCATCAGCAAATAATAAGTGAGTAATGTGGGGGCCAGTGCTCCCAAAACCCACTCCACTAATTCGTTTCTCCCGCTGCGCTTTCCTGAGAAGAGCGGAGAAACCCTCAACACAAAACGGGAATAGATATGGCGATAACGGGTCTCCCTGCCGTAAGCCACGTGAAGGGAAAAAAACTCCTCAAAAACCCTCCATTCAGCTTAACGACAAAGTTGGCCGTTGTGACACATCTCATTATCATCTCAATCCACTCCGGTGCAAAACCCACTCGTTCTAACATCAGCTCCAGAAATACCCACTCGACTCTATCATAAACTTTCATCATATCAAGCTTGACTGCACACAAAACTTTTTTCCTCTTCCTCTTTCAGATGGCATGTACACACTCATATGCAATGAGAACATTATCCGTAATAAGACGCCCCGGAAGAAACGCACTCTGTTCCTCTGAGATAAGAATGGGGAGGATGTTCTTTAGCCTATTTGCCAACACCTTAGATGCTAATTTATACAACACATTGCAATTGCATAGGCTTATAGGTCTAAATTGAGACAGTAACTCCGGTGAGTTTGTCTTTGGAATCATAACAATAACAGTGGCATTGAAACTGTCCGGCGTCGCCACTCCGCCAAGGAAATCGCAAACTGCACGACAAACATCCTCTTTTAACAACGACCAGTGTCGTTGATAAAACAGCGCCGGAAGACCATCTGGCCCTGGCGCCTTAGTTGGGCCCATCTGAAACAAAGCACTCTCAATTTCCTCATCTATAATGGGGGCGGTTAGCCTTGAGTTCATATCATCCGATACCACTATCTCAATATTCTGGAGTAGCTCATTTGCCCCCTGGATCCCTCCGACGTAAACAGCAACTCATAGAAGTTCGCCGCCATTGCACGCATTTCTTCATCAACAGTGCATTTTGTGCCATCGTCACGCCGTAGCGCCTTAACCGTGTTCTTTCTCTTCCGGTGGGATGCTCTATTCTAAAAATACCGTGTATTTTGGTCCCCCTCTTTCAACCAGTCTACCCTTGACCTCTGACGGTACATGACCTCCTCCCGTTCATAAACCTCTCTTAGTTGTTCTTCAATATCACATACTTCTTGCTGGAACCCAGTGGTTACAGCCCTCGATTTAGCATCAAACAGCTGGGCCTTGAGGTGTTTAATTTGCCTACGGATAGAACCGAACACCACACGAGCCCATTGTTGCATTGAACCCGCCATTCTACCAAGCTTTTGCCATACCGACGTGAGCCCTTGGCCCCCTCGTTTGCAGTCTCCCAAGCTTCAGCGATCATATCCTCATATTGGTCATGTCGGGTCCATGCCTCCTCAAATCTAAAAGGCATCTGATCACCCGGCGCGCGGTTTGGAGCCGTCTCCAACACACGAACCAGCAAGGCTTGATGGTCTGACTCCTCACACAAAATGTGCTCCACTGATGTCTCTGGGAATAGATTCAAGAATCCATCATTACAAGTGGCTCTATCAAGCCTCACCTGGATATTCTCCATCCCATCTCGCTTATTATCCCACGTATATGCATAACCCGAAAAACTGAGATCCGCTAGAGCGCAGTCGGCTAGGCAATCTCGAAAATCCTCCATCTGTGCAAAGCTTCATCGGTTACCCCCAATTTGGTCAGTATAGAATAAAGCCTCATTAAAATCACCAACACACAGCCACGAGAGATCATCTTGCGCCCGAAGATAGCGGATAGCATCCCAGGATTTTTTCCGCAATTCTGTACGAGGTTCCCCATAGAATCCAGTGATTCTGAAGGTCTTACCCTCACATACCAACTCCGCATCCATAAAATATTGGCACCAAGGCCGAACCTTAACATGAATATGCTCTCTCCACCAAAGCGCAAGTCCTCCACTCCTTCCCTTGCAGTCCACCGCAACACCACTCTGAAAACCCAAGCTCCACTTCAACTTTTCCATAGCCCTAGCGGACTTTTTAGTCTCACAAAGAAACACCACCTCTGGGTTGTAGGACCGTATCAGGTCTCGTAATTCGCCAACTGTTGAGTCCAACCCCAGTCCTCGACAGTTCCAGGCTAACAGATTCATTGCTCTCGGCGGCCCTGAACCTCAGGGTCCGTCGCTTTGTCTTCATTTTCCTGGAGCCGGTCAAACACTGAACCTGTCTTCTGCCTAGTATCACGACTGAACTCCTCCTCCTCACCCTGCCTTTCTCTTCCTCCCCGAGCGACCCACATCTGCCTCGGTCTCCGTTTCCTATTCTCATTATCCTTCCAAGAGTGCATATCATTCCTTGGCCTCCCCTCAAAATCATCTCTGAACCTTCTCACGTAAGAACCCCTCCGTCTACTCTGGCCGCCATGCATAACGGGTTCTCCCCGTGGGTTGACCCGACCCGCATCCGCTGCATGCACCTCATGTGAATAGGTGACTTTATCTTTGCCTTTCCAGTCCCGAGCCGGTTCCCTCTGTCCATCCCTCATCCTCTGTTGGCTGCCCTCCATTAGTTTACTCCTCATCTCCTGTTCACGTCTGGCCTCCAAACTATCACGAAGATCCTATCCACGGGGCCCCCCTTGCCCGTCCCTGTCCTTGTTAGGGCTGTTTACTTCGCCCCCATAGCGTGTGGACCTCTCGCCAGTGCGATCGTCCTTGTTACATGAGAATTCAGCGTTTAAATTCCTTTTGGTTGGCAAATCTCTCACGCGTGGATGCTCATAAGCTCTTGCCGTAGCCTCACCAGTGTGAGAGCTACCCATGGTGTTATTACTACTGGCTGCACCACTCATCGATCCATCTTTGCCGGAATTATTTTTGCCCGGTGAAGCTCTGAGCCATCCCCCCCATTGAAGAGACGAGTCTAAAGGAGGATCGCACATCCCCCCCTTGTGAACCAGCCTTCCACAATCAAAACAGAAGTGTGGAACCTTTTCATAGTGGAAATCAAACCAGGTTTTTTCTTCGTCCTCCTTCTTCTTCCTCAGGTAAAAGCCTCTTACTAATGGCTCAAACACAGATATTTTGACTCGTACACGCAGGTTCTGTCCCTTGGCAAAGTCGTCCTTGTCCACATCAACCCTTAGAGTCTCACCCAACCAGTTCCCCAACGCTCTTCCAAAAGTCTCCGTCCTCTTGTCAGGCGGCAGATCAGTAATACAAACCCAGATGTCTATCTTGTCAAACACCATCTCAGAAGGTCGCTTGTCCCCCTCATAGTACTTCATAATCAGCACACCGAAAACAAATTAATTTTATCACAAAACTGAGTATAATTACATAATATATCTGGTAATTTTAATTCTATCTCATCAATCTTGTTTTTTTAGTGATGGTCAAACTTGAGAATGTCTTTATCGCAAAAGAAAAACCTTGAGAATGTCTGACTAACTGAAATTCTAAGACACGGCTAGAAGCAGCCAGAGACATCTTGCTTGTCGATGCTTATTGTTGGAGACCCAGATAACTGAGCTTAATGGCACATGCAGGGTTTCAGTAAACACCACGCGGTATTCAGAGAAGCGGACCTATAGCCCTCTGGTAGGCAACTCGTGACGGTCCAGGACCTGAATTTTATAGAATTTTTGGAGTATTTGGACGTTAGGAATTTTCCTGTGATGGTGGTTTGATTCGTAGGATTGGAGTCCTTAGATTTTTTTCGCAGTATCCATCTGTACTACATTTTGAGGAAATTTTTCGTCCAATCAAACATTTTTACAGGATTTCTTTGTTTTCCCCGTGCTACCAAACATTCTCTCAAATCCTATAGGATATTATAGGACATGCCATCATATTTCTGCATTTTGATTTCGTCAAAAATATTCCTGCATTTTGAGAATAATGCGAATCAAATAGGCCCTAAAAGTTATGTGAATGATTCTTAAAAAGAAAAGTTATGTGAATTATTAAAAGAAAAGTTAGTTGAACTAAATAATATCGGAGGGTACCTGTATATTCAAATTTGCATCCCTAATGGACGCAGCACTACCATAAGGATGATCGGACGGGCCGACGAGCTAAGAGCATCTCTACCAGACCCTGTATAATGTCCCAACCCGTAAAATAATCGTCAAAATATGGGTTCACGTGAAAAAAATCGCCCGATCAAACACTGTAAATGCGGCGGACCCGTAAATTTTTTGAGGGGCGCGGAAAACATCCCCATCAAAATTGTGAAAATAAGGATTTCGAAGCCAACCTGAGGGGGCCTTGTATAAGCGCAAGACCGTTGGCGGGAGTCTAACTGCCATCGAAGCCTTCATGCCTCGCTCCTGTCCACCCGTCCCCGATGCCACCCGCCGGCCCTGGCAGCCGCGCTCGCCCGCCGCCGGTCCCTGTACGCCGGCCGCCGCGCCCGCCGGCCATCCGCCCTGGCCGCTGCGCTCGCCTGCTGGCCGTCCGCCCCGGCTGCGGCGTCGATTCGAAG
>NC_041393.1:526137975-526163906 GCF_002162155.2 Triticum dicoccoides
CGTGTGCGTGCGGCCATGGCGGGCGGGTGGATGCGGTCCTGGGGCGAGCGGCAGCGGTACCCGGGACTGCGGCGAAGAGCAGATGAGCGACAGAGGATGGGCCAGCCGGAGGGGCAGAGGATGGGTGGAGGAGGCAGAAGGAGCAGTAGCGGGTCGGGCCTCGACCAGTCCGTGCGTGAGGAGGAAGAAGAGAAAAAAATATGGAAAAAAGTAGGTCACACGCCTTTACAGGTTGTTACAGTTTCTATTCTGCCGCGCCTATTTTCGGCCCTATCTGAGACATTGCCGCGAACTGTAAACGAAATTTTACAGTTTGCTATATAAGAGGTCCGCTAGATATGCTCTAACACGGAGAGGCAAGCGCCAGGAAAACAAGCCCGTGCGGTCGGTAGTTCCCTGTTTACGTGTTGCTACGCTGATGTTTAGTACCACATCGCTATTCCAGGTCGATACACCGTGGAATAAAACGTGAAGCCCGGGTGCTGGCATACACCGTGCGGCAAGCACGGTTACTGCACGAAACCAATATACTATGATTACCGATGGCCAGCGCCAACAATGCGACAGGTGTGTGTTCTGGAAATATATATATATATATATATATATATATATATATATATAGGCAGGCTGTGCCTTCTGCAGCAAAACACACCTCATCACAAAATCTTGAGAGCTAACGAACGATAGTATTCTGTCATTGCAGGGGCGCCTTTTTTGCTTCACAATGTCGTTGCCCCAGCAACCTGCTTCTGGTATTAGTGTAACAGCATAGAATGTGAGGCCGGGAGGACCCGCCAAATCCATGTATGTAATTCATCTCTTCTTATAAGCATACTTTTTGTGCTCGTAGAAGAGATCGGTCTTGGCGCTTCCTAGGTTGACAATCTTGGCGTTTCCAGCATACGATTACTTACGGTCCGTTCCTAGCCCGTTTCATGGATGGGTCAAATTCAGCCTGTGGTTATAGTCGGCCCGTTTGTGGCCCGTTAATCTAGTGGGCTGTTTTCATTGCGTCATCTAATATGGCCCATTAATGACCCGTTAACCGAAACACTCCGAAATCATTCCTGTGTCCGAATACCATCGTTCAATATATCAGTCTTTACCTCTTGACCTTTTCAAGACTCCTCGTCATGTCCGTGACCTCATCCGGAACTCCGAACAACCTTCGGTCACCAAAACACATAACTCATATATTACATATCGTCATCGAACATTAAGCGTGCAGACCCTACGGGTTCGAGAACTATGTAGACATGACCGAGACACCTCTCCGGTCAATAACCAATAGCGGAACCTGGATGCTCATATTGGTTCCGACATATTCTATGAAGATTGAGGGAGTCCTGGACTAGGGGGTGTCCGGAAAGCCGGACTATCATCATCCGCCGGACTCCAAGACTACGAAGATACAAGATTGAAGACTCCGTCCCATGTCCGGATGGGACTTTCCTTGGCGTGGAAGGCAAGCTTGGCGATATGGATATGTAGATCTCCTACCATTGTAACCGACTCTGTGTAACCCTAGCCTCCTCCGGTGTCTATATAAACCGGAGGGCTTTAGTCCGTAGGACACAACATACATTACAACAATCATATCATAGGCTAGCTTCTAGGGTTTAGCCTCCTTGATCTCGTGGTAGATCCACTCTTGTACTACCCATATCATCAATATTAATCAAGCAGGACGTAGGGTTTTACCTCCATCGAGAGGGCCCGAACCTGGGTAAAACATCGTGTCCCTCGTCTCCTGTTACCATCCGCCCAGACGCACAGTTCGGGACCCCCTACCCGAGATCCGCCGGTTTTGACACCGACATTGGTGCTTTCATTGAGAGTTCCTCTGTGCTGTCACCGATAGGCCCGATGGCATCTTCAACCAACAACGCTGTCCAGGGTGAGACTTTTCTCCCCGGACAGATCTTCGTATTCGGCGGCTTCGCACTGCGGGCTAATTCACTTGGCCATCTGGAGCAGATCGAAAGCTACGCCCCTGGCCGTCAGGTCAGATTCGGAAGCCTAAACTTCACGGCCAATGTCCGCGGAGACTTGATCTTCGACGGACTCGAGCCACAGCCAAGCGCACCGCACTGCGACGACGGGCATGATCTAGCTCTGCCACCAAACAGTGCCTTGGTAGCCGCACACGAATCCGCTTCGGCCTTTAGTTCGGAGCCGATCGCCCAGATCGAGGGCCGGTGGATAGACGCCGCCCCGGGGGCTTCAACGTCCACGGCAATGGAGCCGAACGCTAATCTTGTCCCCCGCGAAACTTGTGATTCCGAGGTGCCGGACTCCTTGCCGGACTCCGAACCTCCCACGCCTCTGCCACTCGATTCGGATTGGGCGCCGGTTATGGAATTCACCGCCGCGGACATCTTCCAATGCTCGCCTTTTGGCGACATCCTGAATTCACTAAAGCATCTCTCATTATCAGGAGAGCCCTGGCCGGACTATGGCCAGGATGGTTGGGATGCGGATGACGAAGAAATTCAGAGCCCACCCACCACCCACTTTGTAGCCACTATCGACGATCTAACCGACATGCTAGACTACGACTCCGACGACATCGACACTATGGACGACGATGCCGGAGACGAACAAGAAACAGAGCCTATAAGGCACGGGAGGACCACCTCGTCATATGACATATACATGGTGGATACCCCAAAGGAGAGCGATGACGAGGACCAACGGGCCGCGGCAGAAGATAACCCCGCCGATAAACAACCAAAACGGCGACGCAGACTCCGCCCTAAGTCCCGCCTCGACGACAACAACGCTCCCAATAAGCCCGTAATACAGCAGGGCTCACAAGTGGATGACGAACATGCAGATAAGCAACCGTCCGAACATGACGAGTCAGATAATCAGTCCAAGCCCGGCGAAAATGACAGTCCGGATGACCTCATGCCGGACACGCCGCCGGAGAGCAAAAACCTTCGGAAAAGACTCGTCAACACTGCAAGGAGCCTGAAGAAGGAAAAGCGGAGGCTCAAAACAGCGGAAGACACACTCAGAATGAGATGGAGCAAAGTGCTCAAAACCGCAGATAAATACGGCAATGGCCACCCATCAAAGAGCTACCCGAAGCGTAAGCTGCTACCAGAATTCGACGAGGAGGCCATAGAGCCTCCACCGTCAAAAAATAAAGAGGCTGCCTGGTTGGATAGACGGCCAGATGATAGGCCAAATTCTGACAGCGGCGCCACACATAAACCAACCAATGAACTTGGAAGGACAGATGGCCCAGCCAGGTCCATCTACGGGCCAAAGGAGAAGGCCCCAAGAAGCAAGGCAACACGTCAAGTGTCCGATGATAGCGGCACACACAAATACAGGGGCGCCGCACACCCACTATGTTTCACTGATGAGGTGCTGGACCATGAGTTCCCAGCAGGATTTAAACCCATAAACATAGAGGCCTACGATGGAACAACAGACCCTGGAGTCTGGATAGAAGATTATATACTGCATATACACATGGCCAGAGGAGACGATCTCCACGCCATAAAATACCTACCCCTCAAGCTCAAAGGGCCAGCCCGTCATTGGCTTAAAAGCCTCCCAGAAAACACTATTGGAAGTTGGGAAGAGCTCGAGGACGCGTTTAGAGCAAATTTTCAAGGGACTTATGTCCGCCCTCCGGATGCAGATGATCTAAGTCATATAACTCAACAGCCCAGAGAGTCAGCGCGGAAATTCTGGAACAGGTTTCTCACCAAAAAGAACCAAATAGTCGACTGTCCGGACGCCGAAGCCTTAGCAGCTTTCAAACACAATGTCCGAGACGAATGGCTTGCCAGGCACCTCGGCCAAGAAAGACCGAGGACAATGTCCGCACTAACAAGCCTCATGACCCGCTTCTGTGCGGGAGAGGATAGCTGGCTAGCCAGATGCAGCACCAGCGACCCAAGTACATCCGAACTAAGAGATGGAAACGGAAAATCACGGCGCAGAAAAGAGCAGCGCCGGAATAAAGAGAAAAGCCCAAAGAGCACGACAGTCAACACCGGATTCAAAAGCTCGCGGCCAAACAACAAAACACAGCCTCTTAAGGATGACAGCGATGAATTGTCCAGCTTAAACAAGATCTTGGGTCGGATATGTCAAATCCACAGTACCCCCGGAAGGCCTGCAAATCACACCCACAGGGATTGTTGGTTTTTAAATAGTCCGGCCGACTAAACGCCGAACACAAGGGGCTCGACGCGTCAAGCGAAGAAGATAAACCCCACCAGCAGAGCTCCGGAAAACAAAAGACTTTCCCACAAGAGGTCAAAGCAGTAAACTCACTTCATGTGATAATGCGGAAAAATAGTGCGGCACTTCCTAAAAAGAGCCTCGCACGGTCCAACCCAGCAGACCATAGAGATTGGATATCAAAACCAATCACTTTCGACCACCTGGACTATTCCAGAAGTGTTCGAAGCGCGGGACGGACTGCTCTGATATTGAATCCCATAATCGACGGATTACAATTCACTAAAGTCCTAATGGACGGAGGCAGCGACTTAAACCTGCTGTATTCAAACACAATCCGTCAGATGGGGATAGACCCTACAAAAATTCGACACAGCCGCACTTCCTTCAAAGGAGTGACGCCAGGACCTTACGCCAAGTGCACAGGCTCCATATTACTAGAAGTCGTGTTCGGATCACCGAACAATTTTCGGTGCGAAAAACTAATTTTTCACATCGTCCCATTTAAAAGTGGATATCAAGCACTGTTGGGACGAAAGGCTTTTGTCCGTTTCAATGCCATACTGCATTACGCGTCTCTTACACTCAAGATGCCCGGTCCGCGTGGCATCATTTCAGTGCGAGGGTCACTCAAAGACCCCGGACTCGGATAGACGAGTCCGGCTACAGCAGACTAGGGGCTCCCTAGCCGCACACCTCTTCACAGGGGGCTGCGCGCACAAACAACCGCGGGTTCCTACAAACCCCGCTTTACTTATTTATATTTCTTCTTTTACACATATATTTTTCGCACACATCGTTTTCAAACCGAGCGTTCCTCTCTTTTTACAGATGAACAACGTGCATTCCCGTCCAGGATAACGGTGCAACGGAGACACAGGTGCAGACATGCAGTAGGGACCCGTTGCGAGGATTCTTTTCAGATTAAGACCCTGCGTAGACCTTTTTTAAATGTCTCTTGTTGTTATTCTCCCTTGGTTTCTTCCTATAGCCAAAGCGGAGCTTGACGTTTTGGCATCGTCCGCGTCAGAAGACCATGCCCGTACTTGGACACTAGGGGCTTAGGGCATTGTTCTGCCCATTATCATAAAGACCGAACACCTCAGGGAGTGTTCGGCGTCTCGAGTTAGGCATTATATGCATCAGCTCCGAATCATGTCTTTGGTCAAATGTTGGGTTTGCCCGGCTCCTGTGTTTTGCTGCCTTACGTTCCGTATCATCGGCTAACGCGGCACCAGGAGAACTACTGCGATTGTGCCCCAGCTCGGCTGGGCGAGCACCTCAGTAGAGAAAGCCGAAAACTGACTGTCATGATATAGCGAGAGACTGGTCAACCACTCGATCGACCACCGGAATGTTTAGAATTCCCCGCTTTGACGAAGGACCGTTTCCCGGTCAGGCACACACGCGCCCCGAATTCGGAGAAGTGCGGTGCCCCAAGGGGCTATATCATAGCCCCACCCTCGAGCTCCACTGGCTAAGTGAAAGTGATAAAGCATTATAGTCCGGATTGCCTCGTTCGCTACGCTATCACCTCCTTAACAGGACCGAGACGTCGGATTAAGTGTGAAAATGCGCTATTTTTGCGAACACCCCCGCACCTTGTGCGTGGGGGCTGAAGCTGAAGACTGCAATCTTTCAGGTTATACAAGTGTATACGTAAACGGCCGCATAGGAGAAGTTTTACTACTTGGGACGCCCAAGTATAAAAAGCAGTTATAGCATAATCATTGTTTTACAAGCTAAAACGTTCATTTGAACGTGACATTTTTTGAGCACTGCGACTCTATTACACGAGCGCCACGCATAACTTCCCCGAAATAGTGCTCGACGGGGAGCCGGTCTTCATCCGAGCCCTGGGCGGCAACAGCGGTGGCATCCATCTCTGTCCAATGCGCCTTGACGTGGGCAAGTGCCATCCGCGCGCCCTCGATGCAGGCCGACCGCTTCATCTCCTTGATATGCGGCACCGCTCCAAGGAATTGCTGCAGTAAGCCAAAGTAGCTCGTCGCCTTGGGCCTCTCTGGCCAGACATGAGCCACGATGTCAGTCATGGCAAGTCCGGACAACCTATTTAGCTCGGCCCATTCGGCCAAACGGTCGGTCAATGGAAGTGAGCGATCCGGACTATGGAATTGAGACCAAAATAGCTCTTCCGTCTTGTGATCCTTCAGGCTCCGGAAGTGCTCAACGGCATCAGCCGCACTTGCCGCTAAGTCCATATACGGATCCTCCGGACTCCACAGCCGATCAAATTGAGCATACTTTTGATCCATAAACCGGCGACGCAGCAGATAAGGCTTGCCAGCCACGATTTCTCCGGCCTGGCGTAGCTCCTCCCTCATGGCCCGCATTGCAGAGCGGGCATCCTTGGCCTCAGCAGTGGCCTTCTTCAGGTCTTCCCGCTCCGATAAGCGCTCCTTTTCAAGAGCCTCATTGCGGTCAGCAGCATCCTTCACTTTTACGGCCAATTCGGCCACTTCTTCCCTGCTTAGGCAGTGAGCAGCCTTTTCGGCTTTCAACTCCTCGGCCGCCCTCGAGGCAGCCGCGTCACTCCTTCGGGCTTGCTCCTTAGCTTGAGCAAGTTCGGCCCGAAGGCTCTCCACGGCAGCAGCACCGTCTGTACAACAGCATATAATTTATCAAGAGGAGGGCTTTGACCCCATTAATAAAGCGACCGCGGAGAACTCATTTACCTTGCGACTCGTCAAGTCGCCGGTTGACAAGTGCGATGTCCGCATCTGCCGCGTCAAGTTGCCGCATTAACTCGGCAACCCCACTAGTCCGGCTAGCCCTCGGACTATTCGCCACCTACATAGGAATGGCGACATTCATTTCTTGAGATTTCGATCCTCGGCACGCTGTCGTCTTCGACAACCTACCGAGTCTCAGGGGCTACTATCTATACAGAGCACACTTTTATGTGCAAAACTGTCAAAAATAGAAGGTGCGTCATTTTCACGTACCTCAAATCCCGCCAGCAAACTCATAGCGGCGTTATGCAATCCGCTCTCGGCGGACGAAATCCTTCCAATCACCATGTGCATCAACGCACGATGATCTTCTAAGATGGACGCCCTCTCAAGCAGATTCTTCAGTTCTCCCGGCTGGATACTAGCGGGCGCCGAACTCTCCGGCCCCTCCGTTCTCGGGGATACCCTCCGTGACGATACTTCAGGCTCGTCTGCCTTATCTGACGGCGCAGCAGACGGGGGCATTTCGCTCTCCATCATCTCCGGAAGAAGGTCCCCCGAAGACGAACTCATCTGCGAAGGCTGCAAATACGAACTGCAAAATGAAAATCTCGGTCACCCGCAGAAGCATAAATGGAGGTATTTTCTTACTGATAAAATTCCCTTTTCATACTCACGGCTCGCTGGAGGGCTGATTCTTTGGCGATGATTGTGCGTCCGGATTTTCCCCGGACGCCGGACCCCCCGGGGAAGATCTCTTCCCCCGTTTAGGGGCTTTGGCCTCCGGATCCTCGGAGGCGGTCCTCTTCTCCCCCTGGAAGGAGGGGTTCTTGATTCCCCCCTCTTCAGACGCCCCTTTGGGCGAAATATTAGCTCCTCTCTTTTCCCCTTCGCTCCCTTCTGTGGGCGCGACCTCCAACATTCTGACCAGCACGGGCTCCAGTGCGGTCTCTGGGAGGGGGGCCGGACACCTTATCAGCCTTGATCGCGCCACCCACTCCTGTAAAGAGTAATGGGTCAGGAGGCGAACTCTAGAAAAGCAGACAAACAGAATGTCCAGACTCTGAGCTATTTACCTGAGTATCCGGGCGATTGCGGCTTAGGCCTGCGTCCTCGGCTAATTCCGGACACGCCACCTGCGGTCCGAAGAACAACTTGTACATCTCCACGGGTGTTGCACCCATGAAGTGTTGGAGAATCCGAGGTCCCTCCGGGTTGAACTCCCATAGACGGAGAGGACGACATTTGCAGGGCAGAAGATGCCTGATTAGCATAACCTGGATCACCACGACCAGATTGATCTCCCTCGCTTGGAGGTCTCGAATCCGGCCCTGTAGTGAGGGCACGTCTTCGGACGGCCCCCAATTGAGCCCTTGGTTGACCCATGACATCAGTTGGCGTGGAGGTCCCGGGCGGAATGAAGGCGGCGGCTTTTGTTTGCTGCCCCTCGGAGCGGTGATATAGAACCACTCCTGCTGCCATAGTCCGAGTTCCTCTTGGAAGGAACCCTCGGGCCACGGGGCATCGGCCTTTTTGCTTATGGCCGCCCCGCCGCACTCCGCTTGACGCCCCCCGATCATCTTCGGCTTCACATTGAAGGTCTTCAGCCACAGGCCGAAGTGGGGAGTGACGCGGAGGAAGGCTTCGCAGACGATAATGAATGCGGAGATATGGAGGATGGACTCCGGAGCCAAGTCATGAAAATCCAGCCCGTAGTAGAACATGAGCCCTCTCACGAAGGGGTCCGTCGGGAAGCCTAAACCCCGACGGAGGTGGGATACGAAGACGACGTATTCGCCGGGCTCGGGGGCGGGCACGGCCTGCCCTTGGGCAGGCAACCTGTGAGAAACCTCGTAGGCCAGGTACTTGGCCTCACGTAACTTCAATATGTCCTCCTCCGTGACGGAGGAGGGCATCCATCGGCCCTGGAGGTCGGAGCCGGACATGGTTGAGGATCCAAAGCGCTCGAATCTGAGACTCTGGGTGTTGGAACTGGGAGCGAGGAGGAGATTCGATGCGAGATTGAAGAATAAGAGTGAGCCTTGGTCCTCTTATAAAGGGGAAAAATACCAAGAGCCGTCTCTGTGACCGTTTGGGATTCACCTTCGATAGAGGGGGCGTGGTGACGGGAATGGTTGGGTTACCCACGCACGTATTGATGAGAATCCCGGGATAAGGGGAACACGATCTCTGCTTCGACAAGACATGCCAAGGAAACCGCTTCGCTAAACGTGCTGAGGTGGTATAGTAAAAAACGATTCAAACGAAGGCTTGGTAGCAGTGTGATGTCATGCCGCATAATACGTCAGCAAATTGAACTAGTGTACATTTTATTCTCTCTACGGTGGAATGTGGAATTTATTTTGCAGAGCCGGACACTATCCTGGTGTTCATGATCTTCTCTGGATTATTCAAGGGAAGAACCCGCCTTGCAATGCCGAACATTATGCGCGCCGGACTTATCGTCATTGAAGCCTGGTTCAGGGGCTACTGAGGGAGTCCTGGACTAGGGGGTGTCCGGACAGCCGGACTATCATCGTCCGCCGGACTCCAAGACTACGAAGATACAAGATTGAAGACTCCGTCCCGTGTCCGGATGGTACTTTCCTTGGCGTGGAAGGCAAGCTTGGCGATACGGATATGTAGATCTCCTACCATTGTAACCGACTTTGTGTAACCCTAGCCTCCTCCGGTTTCTATATAAACCGGAGGGCTTTAGTCCGTAGGACACAACATACATTACAACAATCATACCATAGGCTAGCTTCTAGGGTTTAGCCTCCTTGATCTCGTGGTAGATCCACTCTTGTACTACCCATATCATCAATATTAATCAAGCAGGACGTAGGGTTTTACCTCCATCGAGAGGGCCCGAACCTGGGTAAAACATCGTGTCCCTCGTCTCCTGTTACCATCCGCCTAGACGCACAGTTCGGGACCCCCTACCCGAGATCCGCCGGTTTTGACACCGACAAAGATCTTTATCGGTCGAACCGCAATGTCAACATACATTATCCCCTTTGTCATTGGTATGTTATTTGCCCGAGATTCGATCGTCGGTATCTTCATACCTAGTTCCATCTCGTTACCGACAAGTCTCTTTACTCGTTCCGTAATGCATCAACCCGCAACTAACTCATTAGTCACATTGCTTGCAAGGCTTCTTATGATGTGCATTACCGAGAGGGTCGAGAGATACCTCTCCGATACTCAGAGTGACAAATCATAATCTCGATCTATGCTAACCCAACTAACACCTTCAGAGATACCTATAGAGCATATTTATAATCACCAAGTTACATTGTGACATTTGATAGCACACAAGGCATTCCTTCGGTATCCGGGAGTTGCATAATCTCATAATCGAAGGAATATGTATTTGACATGAAGAAAGCAGTATCAATAAAACTGAACGATCATTATGCTAAGCTAACGGACGAGTCTTGTCCATCACATCATTGTCCTAATGATGTGATCCCGTTCATCAAATGACAACACATGTCTATGGCTAGGAAACTTAACCATCTTTGAAACGAGCTAGTCAAATAGAGGCATACTAGGGACACAGTGTTTTGTCTATGTATCCACACATGTATCAAGTTTTCGGTTAATACAATTCTATCATGGATAATAAACATTTATCATGATATAAGGAAATATAAAATAACAATTTTATTATTGCCTCTAGGGCATATTTCCTTTAGGAAGGTGGGCGTAGGGGACAAAATCATGTTTTTGGAGGATACCTGGTTTGGCACCTCCCCCCTAGCAGTGCAATTTTGGCGTGTTTATACAATTTGCAATGAACTGGATAAGGCATTAGAGAGGTGTGGGATGGAGAAAACCTTATGCTTACTTTCAGAAGAAATTTTAATGACAAACTCATGGAACAATGGTACCAAATTGTGGAAATTGCACGTGGGATTGTGTTTGACCCACACTCTCTTATTTGGCAGTTGGAGAATAAAGGGGTTTATTCTTGTAGCTCTTTATATCATGTGATTAACTTTAGGGGGGTGCGGTCGATGCTTATTCCCGCTATGTGGAAACTTGATGTGCCCCCAAAAATCCATGTCTTCCTCTGGTTGTTTTCACAGAACAAGCTGATGACTAGAGACAACCTGAGGAAGAGACTCATCATCAAACCCCTTGACTGTGTGTTTTATGCTGAAAACGAATCAAATTTCCACTTGTTCTTTGGGTGGACAGTAGCTAGGAATGTTTGGTCATTTGTTGGTGAGTTCTTCCAAATCCAGGCAGGCACAAATTTTGAATATGTTTCTCATTTCTGGGTTTCTATTAAGAAGAACTCTGTGCTGAATACTATTAGTTATGCTGTCCTATGGTGTTTGTGGAAATATAGGAACTCTATGATTTTTAACAACACCATTTGGACTTCCATTACACAGGTTTGGGGCCTGATCCTCAGAATGCTCAAATTCTAGGGAGTCTTGTCTCCGGAAGCAGGGAGACCAAAACTAGAGGAGTTCTTGGGAGCGGTAGCAAGTTTCGTTTAACAACCCCTACGGATCACGAGTGGCTGACTTTGAGGAAGAATGAAGTCGATGCTTGCTGGAGTATGCTCAAGATCTTAGGCGAAGAAGACGGCTTACAATCCCCTGCCAAGAAGCGAGACCCGACGGACAAAGACACCACATGCAACCCGGTGTCAACTCTCGCGGCCTGCTGGTCGCCCCAGGCTGCTCTGGCGCCGCCTTTCAAGTTCAGGAGGTCTTCGGCCCTGGTCATGATGTGAAGGCACCTTGGGATGTGTTGCTAGGTTACTTTGTCCCATGTGCCCACCCCTCATGGCACGTGTGTCGTGAAGGGGGTTTTAGTTTTCCTCATTTCCATTCCCGCGTAGTTTTGATTTGCAAAATATCACATGGTGGGTGTGAGTTCCCGTATTTGCCTGTAATGTCGCACCAAATACTGTGGTTTTGGTTTCATTCTGGTAATGGAGCCGGGGAGAGACCTCCTTGTTCTTCTAAAAAAAACCAATTTCCATATTACTGAAGGAAGGAGATGTGATATCGAGCAAATAAGTTTGGAAATAAATCAGTAAGATAGGGTGTGAATTGATTAGATGGGGTGAAGCAAAGGAGCGTACCAAACCCAAAGTAGAGATCCTTCTTAAATGCTAGCCACATTGATGAGAGATGTGATATCAGGCAAATAAATTTGGAAATAAATCAGTGCGATACTATTCTAGACGTAAAAGGATTGGTTTTTTATCACCGAAGAAAGGAGATGTGATGTTGGGCAAATAAAATTGAAAATAAATCAGCGGGACGCGGTGTGAATTAAAGAAAGGGGTGGAAGCAATGGTCTCCTTTAATAGTAGAGATACATAATATCCTCGTTTTGGTCATAGACTAAGTCTTGTTGGTGAAACTTTTGACCGTTGATTTGTAAAAACATATTTTGTTTGAAACAAAATAATTGTATCTCAAAACTGAGTATAATTTAATATATCTAGTAATTTCAATTGCATCTCATCAATCTGTTGGGGAGCATAGTAATTTCAAAAAAATTCCTACGCACACGCAAGATCATGGTGATGCATAGCAACGAGAGGGGAGAGTGTGTCCACGTACCCTCGTAGACCAAAAGCGGAAGCGTTAGCACAATGCGGTTGATGTAGTCGTACGTCTTCACGACCCGACCAATCAAGTACCGAACGCATGGCACCTCCGAGTTCAACACATGTTCAACTCGATGACGTCCCTCGAGCTCCGATCCAGCCGAGCTTTGAGGGAGAGTTCCGTCAGCATGACGGCGTGGTGACAACGATGATGTTCTACCGACGCAGGGCTTCTCCTAAGCACCGCTACAATATTATCGAGGTGGATTATGGTGGAGGAGGGCACCGCACACGGCTAAGAGATCCAAGGGATCAATTGTTGTCTATGGGGTGCCCCCTCCTCCGTATATAAAGGAGGGAGGAGAGGTCCGGCCAGGAGGAGGAGGCGCACCCAAGGGGGGGGGAGTCCTACTCCCGGTGGGAGTAGGACTCCTCCTTTTCCTATTTGGAGAGGGAGAGGGAAGGAAGAGGAAGGAGGGAGGAAGGAAAGGGGGGGGCCTTCCCAATTCGGATTGGGCTTGGGGTGCCCCTCCCTTGCTCATATACCTCCCGGAAGCCCATTAAAGCCCATATACCTCCCGGGGGTTCCGATAACCTCCCGGTGCTCCGGTATTATCCCAATCTCACCCGGAACCATTCCAGTGTCCAAATATAGTCGTCCAATAAATCGATCTTTATGTCTCGACCATTTCGAGACTCCTCGTCATGTCCGTGATCACATACGGGACTCTGAACTACCTTCGGTACATCAAAACACATAAACTCATAATATAACCGTCATCGAACTTTAAGCGTGCGGACCCTACGGGTTCGAGAACTATGTAGACATGACCGAGACACGTCTCCGGTCAATAACCAATAGCGTAACCTGGATGCTCATATTGGCTCCCACATATTCTACGAAGATCTTTATCGGTCAAACTACATAACAACATACGTTGTTCCCTTTGTCATCGATATGTTACTTGCCCGAGATTCGATCGTCGGTATCTCAATACCTAGTTCAATCTCGTTACCGGCAAGTCTCTTTACTCGTTCTGTAATACATCATCCCGCAACTAACTCATTAGTTACAATGCTTGCAAGGCTTATAGTGATGTGCATTACTGAGTGGGCCCAGAGATACCTCTCCGACAATCGAAGTGACAAATCCTAATCTCGAAATATGCCAACCCAACAAGTACCTTCGGAGACACCTGTAGAGCACCTTTATAATCACCCAGTTACATTGTGACGTTTGGTATCACACAAAGTGTTCCTCCGGTAAACGGGAGTTGCATAATCTCATAGTTATAGGAACATGTATAAGTCATGAAGAAAGCAATAGCAACATACTAAATGATCAAGTGCTAAGCTAACGGAATGGGTCAAGTCAATCACATCATTCTCCTAATGATGTGATCCTGTTAATCAAATGACAACTCTTTGTCTATGGCTAGGAAACATAACCATCTTTGATCAACGAGCTAGTCAAGTAGAGGCATACTAGTGACACTCTGTTTGTCTATGTATTCACACATGTATCACATTTCCGGTTAATACAATTCTAGCATGAATAATAAACATTTATCATGATATAAATAAATAAAATAATAACTTTATTATTGCCTCTAGGGCATATTTCCTTCAGTCTCCCACTTGCACTCGAGTCAATAATCTAGATTACACAGTAATGATTCTAACACCCATGGAGCCTTGGTACTGATCATGTTTTGCTCGTGGAAGAGGCTTAGTGAACGGGTCTGCAACATTCAGATCCGTATGTATTTTGCAAATCTCTATGTCTCCCATCTGGACTTGATCCTGGATGAAGTTGAAGCGTCTCTTGATGTGCTTGGTTCTCTTGTGAAATCTGGATTCCTTTGCCAAAGCAATTGCACCAGTATTGTCACAAAAGATTTTCATTGGACCCGATGCACTAGGTATGACACCTAGATCGGATATGAACTCCTTCATCCAGACTCCTTCATTTGCTGCTTCTGAAGCAGCTATGTACTCCGCTTCACATGTAGATCCCGCTACGACGCTTCGTTTAGAACTTCACCAACTGACAGCTCCACCGTTCAATACAAACATGTATCTAGTTTGCGATTTAGAATCGTCCGAATCAGTGTCAAAGCTTGCATCGACGTAACCATTTACGACGAGCTCTTTGTCATCTCCATAAACGAGAAACATATCCTTAGTCCTTCTCAAGTATTTCAGCATGTTCTTGACTGCTGTCCAGTGATCCACTCCTGGATTACTTTGGTACCTCCCTGCTAAACTAATAGCAAGGCACACATCAGGTCTAGTACACAACATTGCATACATGATCGAGCCTATGGCTGAAGCATAGGGAACATCTTTCATTTTCTCTCTATCTTCTGCAGTGGTCGGGCATTGAGTCTTACTCAACTTCACACCTTGTAACACAGGCAAGAACCCTTTCTTTGCTTGATCCATTTTGAACTTCTTCAAAACTTTGTCAAGGTATGTGCTTTGTGAAAGTCCAATTAAGCGTCTTGATCTATCTCTATAGATCTTGATGCCCAATATATAAGCAGCTTCACCGAGATCCTTCATTGAAAAACTCTTATTCAAATATCCCTTTATGCTATCCCGAAAATCTATATCATTTCCAATCAACAATATGTCATCCACATATAATATTAGAAATGCTACAGAGCTCCCACTCACTTTCTTGTAAATACAGGCTTCTCCAAAAGTCTGTATATAACCATATATTTTGATCACACTATCAAAACGTTTATTCCAACTCCGAGAGGCTTGCACCAGTCCATAAATGGATCGCTGGAGCTTGCACACTTTGTTAGCTCCCTTTGGATTGACAAAACCTTCCGGTTGCATCATATACAACTCTTCTTCCAGAAATCCATTTAGGAATGTAGTTTTGACATCCATTTGCCAAATTTTATAATCATAAAATGCGGCAATTGCTAACATGATTCGGACAGACTTAAGCATCACTACGGGTGAGAAGGTCTCGTCGTAGTCAATCCCTTGAAATTGTCAAAAACCTTTCGCAACAAGTCGAGCTTTATAGACAGTAACATTACCGTCAGCGTTAGTCTTCTTCTTAAAGATCCATTTATTCTTGATGGCTTGCCGATCATCGGACAAGTCAACCAAAGTCCGTACTTTGTTCTCATACATGGATCCCATCTCGGATTTCATGGCCTCAAGCCATTTTGCGAAATCTGGGCTCACCGTCACTTCTTCATAGTTCGTAGGTTCATCATGGTCTAGTAACATAACCTTCAGAACAGGATTACCATACCACTCTGGTGCGGATCTTACTCTGGTTGATCTATGAGGTTCAGTAACAACTTGATCTGAAGTTTCATGATCATCATCATTAACTTCCTCACAAATTGGTATAGACGTCACAGGAACCGGTTTCTGTGATGGACTACTTTCCAATAAGGGAGCAGGTATTGTTAGCTCATCAAGTTCTACTTTCCTCCCACTCACTTCTTTCGAGAGAAACTCCTTTTCTAGAAAGGATCCATTCTTGGCAACGAATGTCTTGCCTTCGGATCTGTGATAGAAGGTATACCCAATAGTTTCCTTTGGGTATCCTATGAAGACACATTTTTCCGATTTGGGTTCGAGCTTATCAGGTTGAAGCTTTTTCACATAAGCATCGCAGCCCCAAACTTTAAGAAACGACAACTTTGGTTTCTTGCCAAACCACAGTTCATAGGCGTCATCTCAACGGATTTCGATGGTGCCCTATTTAACGTGAATGCAACCGTCTCTAAAGCATAACCCCAAAATGATAGAGGCAAACGAGTAAGAGACATCATAGATCGCACCATATCTAGTAAAGTACAATTACGACGTTCGGACACACCATTACGCTGTGGTGTTCCAAGTGGCGTGAGTTGCGTAACTATTCCGCATTGTTTCAAATGTAGACCAAACTCGTATCTCAAATATTCTCCTCCATGATCAGATCATAGAAACTTTATTTTCTTGTTATGATGATTTTCAACTTCACTCTGAAATTCTTTGAACTTTTCAAATGTTTCAGACTTATGTTTCATTAAGTAGATATACCCATATCTGCTTAAATCATCTGTGAAGGTGAGAAAATAACGATACCCGCCGCGAGCCTCAACATTCATTGGACCACATACATCAGTATGTATGATCTCCAACAAATCAGTTGCTCGCTCCATAGTTCCGGAGAACGGCATTTTAGTCATCTTGCCCATGAGGCATGGTTCGCAAGTACCAAGTGATTCATAATCAAGTGATTCCAAAAGTCCATCAGTATGGAGTTTCTTCATGCGCTTTACACCAATATGACCCAAATGGCAGTGCCACAAATAAGTTGCACTATCATTATCAACTATGCATCTTTGGCTTCAAGATTATGAATATGTGTATCACTACTATCGAGATTCATCAAAAATAGACCACTCTTCAAGGGTGCATGACCATAAAAGATATTACTCATATAAATAGAACAACCATTATTCTCAGATTTAAATGAATAACCGTCTCGCATCAAACAAGATCCAGATATAATGTTCATGCTCAACGCTGGCGCCAAATAACAATTATTTAGGTCTAAAACTAATCCCGAAGGTAGATGTAGAGGTAGCATGCCGACGGCGGTCACATCAACTTTTGAACCATTTCCCACGCGCATCGTCACCTCGTCCTTAGCCAGTGTTTGCTTAATCCACAGTCCCTGTTTTGAGTTGCAAATATTAGCAATAGAACTAGTATCAAATACCCAGGTGCTACTGCGAGCTCTGGTAAGGTACACATCAATAACATGTATATCACATATACCTTTGTTCACCTTGTCATCCTTCTTATCCGCCAAATACTTGGGGCAGTTCCGCTTCCAGTGACCAGTTTGCTTGCAGTAGAAGCACTCAGTCTCAGGCTTAGGTCCAGACTTGGGTTTCTTCTCTTGAGCAGCAACTTGTTTGCTGTTCTTTTTGAAGTTCACCTTCTTCTTCCCTTTGCCCTTTTTCTTGAAACTGGTGGTTTATTGACCATCAACACTTGATGATCCTTCTTGATTTCTACCTCCGCAGCCTTTAGCATTGCAAAGAGCTCAGGAATTGTCTTATCCATCCCTTGCATGTTATAGTTCATCACGAGGCTCTTTTAGCTTGGTGGCAGTGATTGAAGAATTCTGTCAATGACGCTATCATATGGAAGATTAACTCCCAGTTGAATCAAGTGATTGTTATACCCAGACATTCTGAGTATATGCTCACTGACAGAACCATTCTCCTCCATCTTGCAGTTGTAGAACTTATTGGAGACTTCATATCTCTCAATCCGGGCATTTGCTTGAAATTTTAACTTCAACTCCTGGAACATCTCATATGCTCCATGACGTTCAAAACATCGTTGAAGTCCCGGTTCTAAGCCGTAAAGCATGGCACACTAAACTATCGAGTAGTCATCAGCTTTGCTCTGCCAGACGTTCATAACATCTGGTGTTGCTCCGGCAGCAGGTTTGGCACCTAGCGGTGCTTCTAGGATGTAATTCTTCTATGCAGCAATGAGGATAATCCTCAAGTTACGGACCCAGTCCGTGTAATTGCTACCATCATCTTTCAATTTTGCTTTCTCAAGGAACACATTAAAATTCAACGGAACAACAGCACGAGCCATCTATCTACAACAACATAGACATGCAAAATACTATCAGGTACTAAGTTAATGATAATTTTAAGTTCAATTAATCATATTTCTTAAGAACTCCCACTTAGATAGACATCCCTCTAATCATATAAGTGATCACGTGATCCAAATCAACTAAACCATAACCGATCATCACGTGAAATGGAGTAGTTTTCAATGGTGAACATCACTATATTGATCATATCTACTATATGATTCACGCTCGACCTTTCGGTCTCAGTGTTCCGAGGCCATATCTGCATATGCTAGGCTCGTCAAGTTTAACCTGAGTATTCTGCGTGTGCAAAACTGGCTTGCACCCGTTGTAGATGGACGTAGAGCTTATCACACCCGATCATCATGTGGTGTCTGGGCACGATGAACTTTGGCAACGGTGCATACTCAGGGAGAACACTTTTATCTTGAAATTTAGTGAGATATCATCTTATAATGCTACCATCAATCAAAGCAAGATAAGATGCATAAAAGATAAACATCACATGCAATCAATATAAGTGATATGATATGGCCATCATCATCTTGTGCTTGTGATCTCCATCTCCGAAGCACCGTCATGATCACCATCGTCACCGGCGTGATACCTTGATCTCCATCGCAGCATCGTTGTCGTCTCGCCAACTATTGCTTCTACGACTATCGCTACCACTTAGTGATAAAGTAAAGCAATTATAGGGCGATTGCATTGCATACAATAAAGCGACAACCATATGGCTCCTACCAGTTGCTGATAACTCGGTTACAAAACATGATCATCTCATACAATAAAATATAGCATCATGCCTTGACCATATCACATCACAACATGCCCTGCAAAAACAAGTTAGACGTCTTCTACTTTGTTGTTTCAAGTTTTACGTGGCTGCTACGGGCTGAGCAAGAACCATTCTTACCTACGCATCAAAACCACAATGATAGTTCGTCAAGTTAGTGCTGTTTTAACCTTCTCAAGGACCGAACATAGCCACACTCGGTTCAACTAAAGTTGGAGTAACTGACACCCGCCAGCCACCTGTGTGCAAAGCACGTCGGTAGAACCAGTCTCGCGTAAGCGTACGCATAATGTCGGTCCGGGCCGCTTCATCCAACAATACCGCCGAACCAAAGTATGACATGCTGGTAAGCAGTATGAAAGAACATGCGGTGCCCCCATGTTTGGTTTTGGTAATTGATGACAATCTCTATGGACTAATGGTTATCTTGAGTTATATTTGAAGGATTTGTCCATAGGCTTTTCTTGAAGTCCATGTGTTGGTTTCAAGGAGTTTATGAGTTGACCAAGGTGCTATTAAGGAATTATCCAAAGATTGGTCATGTGAGTGTTGAGCTTATTACAAGCATGTCTTGAAGAAGAAGGTTGTGTGATCATTCATGTTTACCTTCAAGAGATCATCCAAATGAAGAGAGTTGCAAAGATTCAAGGTTTATCAAGACTAAGTCAAGAGTGAATCAAGTTGATCAACTCACAAAGCGTAGAAGATGTACCGAGAGGGATCAAGTAATCCCATGGTATGGTAAGCATTGTCCATTGCACTTTGTGTACTAACCCATGGTCTATGAGAGAGTTCTATGTGGGGTTAGGTACGTGTCCATGGGCTTGCGTCAAGAGGAAGATATCATACAACCCATGGAAAGGATGACATCAAGTGGTGATCGTCATCAAGATTGCCATGTGCAAGTTCAAGTGGAGCATCACGAAGAGATCACGTGCTTGAATCTTGCCATCCATTGTGGTGCCAATGGACTTGTGAAGATGTGCTAAAGAGCGGCTCACCCATAGTGGACTATGAGGGAGCAATCATCTAGTCCTCATCGAGCCAACGCAATCAAGAAAGGTGGTCCAACTTGAGGGAGTCAAGATCGTCATCATCTAGCTCAAGTGGACCATGTGCAAGGCAAAGGTTTGCCCTTGATAGGTTTTATATTTTACCAGTCTCGTGGTGGTAGTTGGGAGACCGGGTTATAGGATCGTTTGCCGTACTATCAAGGGGGGCTCTCAAGTTGGTAGCTTGATCGTTTCGTTAGTAGAGGGCTCAAACCATTGCATCCTTGCATCATGTTTATTGGTTCTTGTTTGGTTATATTTGTGAGTCTTAGAGCTTATGGTCATCTTGATGACAAACTTTAGTTCATCGAAAACGGAGTTCGCATGCGTCTTCTATGATGTTTTCGATGTTGGAGGTTTTACCGGTCTTATCCGAGGAAGGGTTCTCACCATTTTCTTATGGTCCTTTTCTAATTTGCTTCTTATTGGTATTTCTTCATGATTGTGTTACCCCTTGTCGCTAGCTTTCCAACAAACTTGGTTTCATCGAATTCGGAGTCCGTTTGCAAAAGTTGTGGCAGTTTTGGTGTTCTGAAAAGGCTGCAGCGGTACTACCGCGAATTGGAGCGGATGTAATTTTTACTACCGCTCCAGAGCAGTACTACCGCGGCTCCTACAGCGGTAGTACCGCTCCGGACCAAAAACTCATCCCAAGTCCTGCGGAGGTAGGTACGGAAGTATTTTTTTTGTACCGCTCGCAAGCAGTAGTATCGCGATCCCTAGCGGTAGTACCGTGAGGACGAGCAGTAGTACCGCTCTTTGCGGGCTGTGAGCATAACGGTTGGATTTCCCCCCACCTATAAAAGTGGTTCTTCTTCCCCATTGAACCTTATCCTTTGAGCTCGTGTAATTCCCCCATTGTTGACCTTCTTCGAGCTTGCTAACTCTCAATCCCTCCATGGATTCTTGCTAGTTTTTGAGGGAAAAGAGAGAGGAGATCTAGATCCACATTTCCACCAATCACTTTCTCCTCTATGTGAGGGGAGCCCATTGGATCTAGATCTTGGAGTTCTTGGTGTTCTCCTTCTTGTTCTTCCTCTCATCTTCCTCCCTAGCATTAGTTGCTTCGGTGGGATTTGAGAGAGAAGGATTTGGGCACTCCGTGTGCCCTTGCCATTGCATTTGGTGCGTCGGTTTGAGTTCTCCACGTGATACGTGGAAGTTACAAGTTGAGAAGCTTATTACTCTTGGGTGCTTGGTACCCTTGAGCTTGTTACTCTTGGGTGTTTGGACACCCTAGAGCTTGTTCCTCTTGGGTGCCTTGGCGCCCTAGACGGTTGGTGGTGTTCGGAGCTCAATCATTGTGGTGTAAAGCTCCGGGCAAGCGTCGGGGTCTCCAATTAGGTTGTGGAGATCGCCCCAAGCAATTTGACGGGTACCGGTGACCGCCCCCAAGGGTTGCCAAAGTGTACGGGTTCGGTGACCGCCCCCAAGGCTCGCCATTTGTACGGGTTCGATGACCGCCCTCAAGGGTCCCTTAGTGGAATCACGGCACCTTGCATTGTGCGAGGGCGTGAGGAGATTACGGTGGCCCTAGTGGCTTCTTGGGGAGCATTGTGCCTCCACACTGCTCCAAATGGAGATTAGCATCCGCAAGGGTGTGAACTTCGGGATACATCGTCGTCTCCGCGTGCCTCGGTTATCTCTTACCCGAGCCCTTTACTTATGCACTTTACTTTGTGATAGCCATATTTTTCTTTGTCATATATCTTGCTATCACATAGTTGCTTATCTTGCTTAGCATAAGTTGTTGGTGCAGATAGGTGAGCCTAGTTGTCGTAGGTCTTGTGCTTGACAAATTAACCGTTAGTTTTATTCCGCATTTGTTCAAGCCTAAACCGTAATTATTTTAAAGCGCCTATTCACCCCCCCATCTAGGCGACATCCACAATCTTTCACAGTATGACTTGTATCGCCCACAGCTCACTTGTGTTCTACTCGTGCATATAACATCAACGCATAAACCTGGCTCGGATGCCACTGTTGGGGAATGTAGTAATTTCAAAAAAATTCCTACGCACACGCAAGATCATGGTGATGCATAGCAACGAGAGGGGAGAGTGTGTCCACGTACCCTCGTAGACCGAAAGCGGAAGCGTTAGCACAACGCGGTTGATGTAGTCGTACGTCTTCACGATCCGAACGATCAAGTACCGAACGCACGACACCTCCGAGTTCAGCACACATTCAACTCGATGACGTCCCTCGAGCTTCGATCCAGCCGAGCTTTGAGGGAGAGTTCCGTCAGCACGGCGGCGTGGTGGCGATGATGATGTTCTACTGAAGCAGGGCTTCGCCTAAGCACCGCTACAATATTATCGAGGTGGATTATGGTGGAGGGGGGCACCGCACACGGCTAAGAGATCCAAGGGATCAATTGTTGTCTATGGGGTGCCCCCTCCTCCGTATATAAAGGAGGGGAGGAGAGGGCCGGCCAGGAGGAGGAGGCGCGCCCAAGGGGGGGGAGTCCTACTCCCACCGGGAGTAGGACTCCTCCTTTTCCTATTTGGACAGGGAGAGGGAAGGAAGAGGAGGGAGGAAGGAAGGAAAGGGGGGCCGTCCCCCTTCCCAATTCGGATTGGGCTTGGGGGGGTGCGCCCCCTCCCTTGCTCCTTTCCCCTCCTTTCCACTAAAGCCCATTAAGGCCCATATACCTCCCGGGGGGTTCCGATAACCTCCCGGTGCTCCGGTATTATCCCGATCTCACCCGGAACCATTCCGGTGTCCACATATAGTCGTCCAATATATCGATCTTTATGTCTCGACCATTTTGAGACTCCTCGTCATGTCTGTGATCACATCCGGGACTCCGAACTACCTTCGGTACATCAAAACACATAAACTCATAATATAACCATCATCGAACTTTAAGCGTGTGGACCCTACGGGTTTGAGAACTATGTAGACATGACCGAGACACGTCTCCGGTCAATAACCAATAGCGGAACCTGGATCCTCATATTGGCTCCCACATATTCTACGAAAATTTTTGTCGGTCAAACCGCATAACAACATACGTTGTTCCCTTTGTCATCGGTATGTTACTTGCCCGAGATTCGATCGTTGGTATCACAATACCTAGTTCAATCTCGTTACCGGCAAGTCTCTTTACTCGTTCCGTAAAACATCATCCTGCAACTAACTCATCAGTTACAATGCTGGCAAGGCTTATAGTGATGTGCATTACCGAGTGGGCCCAGAGATACCTCTCTGACAATCGAAGTGACAAATCCTAATCTCGAAATACGCCAACCCAACAAGTACCTTCGGAGACACCTGTAGAGCACCTTTATAATCACCCAGTTACATTGTGACGTTTGGTAGCACACAAAGTGTTCCTCCGGTATACGGGAGTTGCATAATCTCATAGTTATAGGAACATGTATAAGTCATGAAGAAAGCAATAGCAACATACTAAACGATCAAGTGCTAAGCTAACAGAATGGGTCAAGTCAATCACATCGTTCTCCTAATGATGTGATCCCATTAATCAAATGACAACTCTTTGTTTATGGCTAGGAAACATAACCATCTTTGATCAACGAGCTAGTCAAGCAGAGGCATACTAGTGACACTCTGTTTGTCTATGTATTCACACATGTATCACGTTTCTGGTTAATACAATTCTAGCATGAATAATAAACATTTATCATGATATAAGGAAATAAAATAATAGCTTTATTATTGCCTCTAGGGCATATTTCCTTCACAATCTTGTTTTTTTATAATGGACAAAGTTGAGAATGTTTTTATCAAAAAAATAAACCCTTGAGAATGTCTGACTAACTGAAATTCTAAGACGTGGGTAGAAGCAAGCAACAGGAGACATCCCAGCCGTCGATGCATATTGGAGAACCGGATAGTAGTGCTTATAAGAGTTAATTGCCCAAAACCACCAGGTTTGTGGCTACGGTACTCCAAAACCACCAATTTGGTCGAAAATAATGAACAACCACCACTTCTGTGGCAAGTGAATAACATATAGAACTAAGCGCACTGTGACCCGCGGCTAAGTTCGAATCTGACATGCCTGGCCCACCTGTCGGGACCACGTGGCCAGGGCTAATGGCGGAGGCCAGACGGCCGTTTCTCCCGCTCGTCGGCTCTGTTGGCTAGCGCGACACAGGGCATTTCTCTCCTCCGCTCGTTCCCCTCTGGTGCCGCACCTGTTGCCGCCGCCGTCGATGCCATCCGCCGCCGCACCGCTGACGGGAGGGAGTCATGGTGTCTTGGTCTGATGGTTCTGGCCCGTCCTCGTTGTTTGACGATGATGTTAGCAAGGTAAGCTTCTGCTCATGTGCATCTAGGGTTAGGGTTCTAGGTAGAAAGGGGGAATTTCTGTTCCCTCTAGAAGTTGAACACTTTTTCCTCATGTTTAGGCACCTGCGACCATGGAGTGCACGGAATGGTGCGGCCTGGCTCTGAATCATCCTGCACGTTGTGAGCATCGATCCCCCTGTGAGAAGTTGGTTGCGTTTGAATCCACTGATAGCGGCAGAAGGTTTCTAGGATGTGCACAGAAGGTAAATTAGCAGTGCAATTAGGTGGTATACTATACACATTTCATTGCTTGGTTGTTTAACTGGTTTTGTGAAATGTGTAAATTGTTATTTTCTTAAATGGCTGATAGAATTAGGTCTGCAATGATGTTACAAGTAGAATATTAGCACAAGTAGAACATTGTTATTTTCTTATAAGTGTGCCATAAGTTTTCTTCATAATAATTTCAGCTATTTAGTATATATCATTATTTTTCTTGTCTATTACAAGTAGAACATTAGCACAATTTAATAGGTTCATTCATAGGATGGACCCAAGTAGAACATTAGCACAATTATTTGAGCTCAGTGGTTTTGCATTGTTATCAGAAAATTTTAGTGCTATATGGTTTTGCATCGTTAAAAGTTAGTTCTGCATTGGTTATAAATTTAATTCTTTTTCACACATTCTTAGGATGGACCCAAGTGCCCATATGTGGAATGGATTGATTCTAAGTGGCCAATCCCATTGAAGACAACTTTAAATAGGATCTAGTATATGTATGAGAAGGAGTTGACTGACAGGTTGAGACAGAACGTAGTTAATGCTGAAGAAGTCTACAAGGTAGTTGAAGAGAAGAGAAAGATGGAAAATGACCTGAGGTTCTTTAAAGTTGACTTTGCCAAAATGGTGGCTGACAAAGAGGATGCAATTGAGCAGTTAGGCAATGCACAAATAGCTCTTAGTGACCTAAAGGAAGAGCTTCAGAAAAAGAACTTGGATGTCAAAGCAGACACTAACATCCATCAGGTGCTAAGGGCCAAAGCAGAGAAAGAGAGAGACCAAGAGAAGTTGAAGCTGCTGCAGGAGATGGACCAGATCAAGCAGGAGAGGGACATGTTGTTGGAGGAGAGAGAGAATTTAAAGCAAGAGAAAAGACACCTGGAGTACACCATAGGTGATCTATTCAAGTAGAAGGAGGCCACCAAGGGGAAGATCGGGAAGATCAAGGAGATAGTTGATGAATGAATTCATGTTTTTGTACTAGTATCTGCTATTTGTATCACTAAACATCTCAAGACATTTGTACTGAAATTGTGCTTCTGGTGAATCCAATTGTGCTACTGGATTATGCTATTAATGCCTCATTTGTGCCTGTTTTGTGTTTGATGAAAGTGCCATATTAGTCATGTTCTGAGTAATATAATTATGGTTGGGTAGTTGTCGAGGGGTCGATGACCCTACTTTTGGGTGTATGGTTGGGTAGTTGTTGAGGGGTCGATGACCCTACTTTTGGGTGGGTTTTATTTGGTTGCATAGTTGTCGAGGGGTCGACAACCCTACTTTTGGGTGGGGTCTATATGGTTGGGTAGTTGTCGAGGGGTCGACAACCCTACTTTAGGCTGGGGTCTATATGGTTGGGTTGTTGTCGAGGGGTTGACAACCCTACTTTTGGGTGGGTTCTATATGGTTG
>NC_041393.1:526164160-526180552 GCF_002162155.2 Triticum dicoccoides
CGAGGGGTCAACAACCCTACTTTTGGGTGCGTTCTATATGGTTGGGTTGTTGTCGAGGGGTCGACAACCCTACTTTTGGGTAGGTTCTATATGGTTGGGTAGTTGTCGAGGGGTTGATGACCCTACTTTTGGGTGGGTTCTATATGGTTGGGTTGTTGTCGAGGGGTCGACAACCCTACTTTTGTGTGGGTTCTATATGGTTGGGTAGTTGTCGAGGGGTTGATGACCCTACTTTTGGGTGGGTTCTATATGGTTGGGTAGTTGTCGAGGGGTCGACAACCCTACTTTTGGGTGGGTTCAAATGACACATAGGTTGACATAATAAAATGTAACACAGGTTGACATAATCAAATGAAACACAGGTTGACATAGTATCATAGGACTCAAATAGTACATAGGTTCACAGTTCATAGCACCCAAATGGAATAGAGGTTCACATGACTCAAATACTACATAGGTTCACAGTTCATAGCACCCAAATGGAACACAGGTTCACATGACTCTAATGAAACATAGGTTCACATGACAGATACATGGGTGGCATTCCCAAAAGTTTGAAACAGGAGGCACACATCAAATTTCAAACATTTCCACTGGCAGTGAAGTAGCTCTTCAGTCTTGCATATTTCTGAGCTTTCTTCTTTCTACCTGTTCCAGCTGTTGAAACTCCTCCAACTCTTCCACCTCTCACTGATCTCATCTTTGTGGCAAAAGCAGAAGTAGATGTAGATGAAGTACCAGCAGATGAACTACCAGTTGTAGCCCTTGTTGCTGGCCTTGGTGCTGTGAAAGCAGCCCTAGGTGGAGCCCTTGGTGCTTCTCCAGTTGGTGCCCTAGGAGCAGCATCAGGTGGAATGTAGGGTTCTGCCTTCTGCCTTCTCTTTTCCTGCAGTTTAACAATCAAAGACAAAGACACATTGAAACATGGGTGGGTAATTAAGTTAAAATAGTGAAAGCTGATGATTTTACCATGCTTCTATTCTTCATTAACTGGAGGTCAGCCCTCAAAGGTTGTGAACAGTTAGTAAACCTATGGCCCATTAACTTGCAGTTGCCACATTTGATTGTAGCCATCCTAGAAGTATCTTTTGGTTTAGGCACTTCAAACCTGCCCTTCTTCCTTTTTTCTTCTTTTCTTCCACTCTGGTCCTCTTTGTGGAAAATAGGAGGATCAATATCAGGTTGCTCTGTCTTGACCCAAGCATCTTCTCCTGGAACTAGATACACTATAGGTTTATATGGCTCCAGGTACATTGCTTTCTTGAAGAATGGACTAACAAAATCATCAGTTGCATCTTGCCTTTGGAAGTAGCACTGCAAGCATGGTTGCATGGACACCCTGACATGTCCCACTTCCTGCATCCACAAGTGTGGTCAAGAAGGTTGACAACATATGTCTGTGGGCCACTGGTGACCTGCCACAAGTTTGGACCTGCCCTAATTGCTTTGCAATCTCTAGCATACTTCTTGCTGAGCTCCAGCATCCCTGCATAAGTTGGAGCTATTTCCCGTCTGGAATTTTCTGCACCTTCTCTCTTTCCATCAAACCTGATTAGGAACTTGTCTTTGATTCCCATTTATCATTGTCACAATTGGTTTGTTTCTAACATCTAGGATATATTTATTGAAAGCCTCACTAATGTTGTTAACCACTAGGTCAGTTTTGCAGTTTGTGTCCATTTCATGCCTAGCCCATGTGTGTACTGGAATACCAAATAACCACCTCCAAGCATCCTCACACTCATTCTTCAAATTGTCCATGGAAACATCAAAACCATGTTTTGTGTATGCATAGCTAGCACTGTCCATGCATTTTTTTCAAATCCTCACCCCTAAAGCCAGCTCTTTGGAAATTTGCATAAATGTGTCTTAAACAAAATCTTTGTGGGCAGTTTGGAAATACATCATTGATAGCATTAAGTAGTCCCTGCTTACACAGTAAACCTAAATGTTACTAGCAGAGCAAAGCTAAACAGTAAACCTAAATGTTACTAGCAGAGCAAAGGTACACAGTAAACAAGAGCAAAGATAACATATCACTAACCTTCTGCCTATCTGACATGATGGTGTATTTGCCAAATTTGCCCTCTATGCCTCCTAGAGCATACTTGAGTTGAGTGAGAAACCAGCTCCAGTTTGGTGTGTCCTCCACTCCTACAATTCCAAAGGCAATAGGATACATGTTATTGTTGGCATCCCTACCAGTAGCTGCTAGGATTTGTGCTCCAGTAGTAAGCTTAATGAAGCAACCATCCAAACCAATGAAAAGCCTACATCCATTTAGAAAACCCTACATAGATGCATTCAAACAAAAGAAAAGACCATGAAATCTAGGACCTGGATGTGGGTTTTCATTTGTTCTTTTTGGAGTGACAGTTGTCACAATGCATCTTGAGCCTGGATTGCATAACTTAACAGTTTCAATGTAATCAGACAACTTGTGATATTGTTTCTTATGATCTCCCAAAACAATTAGCTTTGCTTTCTTCTTAGCTCTCCATGCCATTATCTTGGGAACTTCAATTCCAAATTTCCTCTTTGCCTTGTCTACCAATGCTGGCACAATTGTGTTTGGGTCTGATCTAATAGTCTCTAGGAAATTGTTTCCTAGCCACTTTGAACTCACTTTGCTATGACTGTCACTGGTTGGACAAGTATGTTCTGCTCTAAACTTCTTAATACAAATGTTTTCTCATGCTTGATCTGAGAGACAACAATGAAAAAAGGACATCCCTTTTCCTTGTGATCACACCACGCACTGACGATGTCCTTGCAGTTCCTGTGATATCTGAACGACATGAGTTGCTTGATTAGAAAGTTAATAAGAGCAGACCTAAAGTGGTAGACATCTTTGAAACAGAGCATCAAACAGAATTGCTGCTCTGGATTGAGTCTGCCTTCATCATACCAAATTATTTTCTTTTTCCTCTCTGCTCTTGTTTTCCTTCCTGAGGGAATAATGAAGGACATAGGCTCATTGCCATCATCATCCTCATAATCTAATAAACCCAGATTTGAATCTTCATCATCTGAAGGAAACCAGTCAGGCTCAATTGGATCATTCGCTGATGAGTGCTCTCTTTGCAATTTTCAGAACAGGTAGCACTTCACTCAAATGTTGTTCTTCATCTTCATCTGCATCTTCTTCAGTCTGGTCTTCCTCATCATAAATGTCCTCTGGTTTAGTGTCACCCTCACAGTGCACTGCTGCTGTCTTCTTCATACCTACATCACCTCCATCTTCACAAGAGCTATCATCTGTACTTTCTATAGCAGGTACATACTCTCCACTATCTTCAGTTTCTGAATCCAGTTCCATGTCTGAATAATTGCCACTGTCATCTTTCTGAATGTTATAGTTTTCTAGCTGGGGAGGTGGCATTGTTTTGATAGGCTCATTGTTTACACTCTGCTGTGTGCCCATCAGTAAGCACTCATCTGGGCCTGACAAACTACAACCAATGTGATCAACAAATTCCTTATGTGCGACACCTTCTTCATTGACTGCAAACAGTACAGGAGGAACAATGTTGTATTCTTCATCTTCAGCATATATATCTGTTGGTACTGTTGTTGCTGCTGCTACTGCTGGTGCTGGCACAATTGCCTGCTGCTCTTGCCCTTAATAACTGACAATCAGATTGACTTGCTGTCCTCGTATTCCCTCGGCATTTCATCCACCTTAATCTGATTGTCTAGAAGTTTAAAACCATCCAATCCTATGCCATCAATACTCAGATAATAAATATAGTCTGATTCACTGTAGCCATTCTCAATCAGCAAGGCCATAAGATAGAAATGTCTTATGTCTTTCCTATACATCTTAGTCTTCAGATATTTGGACCCTTGAAAATCAATGTGAACATCCCACTGCTCATACCTCAACTTAATACAATACCAAAGTAAAGTAAATGTAAATATAAGCTATCTTCTTCTAGCTATCTTGTTGAACTAAAGATGCTGAGTCAAAACCTAATAGACAGACAAATGAAACCCTAAATCAACCTAATACGCTAGCAAGTAAATCACAACTACTACATTGTGAGGCTAAATCAAACATAAATCAACCTAATATGCCAGCAAGTAATTCAAATGACAGAGAGATCACATAGAGGTCATACTCGTCACCGGTGTTACTACGACGGCCGGCTGGTGAATCAGCCCGCGCCCGCGCAGCCGATTGTGCAAACTCCTTCTGTGCACGGCAGGGAGATGCTGGCTCTTCCCCCTCAGATTGGGCTTCGGCGACTTTGACATCCACGGATCTGGATCCACCCGTTGCAGCGGGCGCCACCACCGCGGCCGCCGCCAGGTCCGACCAAGCCGTGCGTGCGCGGCACGATGACGGCGGGCTGCCAGCAGCTGACGAGGGCGACGCAAAGTCCAAGCCAAGAACGTCGCCACCATCGTGGTCGCCACCACCGTCCACATCGCTGGTGTTTGGGGCAGACACCATTGTCGCACACAAGAGGGGAAAGGGGGGATGAGAGCGAGGGACAGTGAAGAGGGCGAGCCAACAGAGTTGACGAGCGGGGCAAATAGCCGTCTGGCCTCCACCGTTAGCCTTGGCCACGTGGTCCCGACAGGTGGGCCAGGCAAGTCAAATTCGCACTTAGCCGTGGGTCACAGCGATTTTAGTGCTATATGTTATTCACTTGCCACAGAAGTGATGGTTGTTCGTTATTTTCGACCAAATTGGTGGTTTCGGAGTACCCTAGCATCAAATCTGGTGGTTTTGGGAAATTAACTCTGGTTATAACGACACATATAGGGTCAGCGAACACCTCGCGGTATTCAGAGAAACACACCTAGCTCTCTGGTAGGCAACACACGACGGAGCAGGACCTGCACCTGGCTCTCTGGTAGGCAACTCGTGACAGAGCAGGACGAAGACACTAGCAAAACTCAAATGAAAAAGAAGGGGCCGCACAGCGCAGGATGGATAGTAAGGATGCAAATTTGAAAATTTTAGAGCAACTCCAACGTGCCGACCCAAATGGACGGCGATTTTGTTCGCTTTTTGTCCGTTTGGGTCGGCTAGGCAGACACGAGCGTCTGCTTCCGTGTTTGGGTCGGCGCGTGCACCCAACGCTGGCGCGACCCATTTGGACGGCGTAAAAAAACTGAATGCATGCATATTTAATAAAAATAAAACTGAAGACCGGCGGAAGTCCACGCGTCCACATTAGCATTTAATAAAAATAAAAATAAACTAAAAACTATGCGCCGGCGCGCTTCCCTAGGCGTCGTCATCGTCGTTCTTGGGGTCCGTGAGGTCGATGAGCGTCGGCGTCGGACCAGCCCAGCCGAACGTCGTGTTCCAGAGCTCGCCTCCTCCTCGGCCTCGAGCCGCTCGGCCTCGGCGTCGCGCTCGAGCATCTCGAGGTACTCGTCGTCGCGTCACTCCTAGGCCACCCGGATCTGCCGCCAGTGCTCGAGGTACGCCGCCTCTTGCTCCGGCGTCGCCCCCAGCCAAACCGGCGGCGCCCTGACCCACTCGCACAATACTCCCGTCCAGGAGTAGCGCTTGATGGGCTCCGGCTTTGGCGAGGCGGCGGGGAGGGGACGGCGGGGCCACCGGCGGCACCACGTAGTCGCCGGCCGCGGAGAGGGCCATGGCCCGCTCCATGGCCGCCTCGTACCGAGCTTCTTCTTCTTCTGCCGCCTCCGCCCTGCGCTGCTCGTCCTACTCGCTCTCCTGGTAGAAGGCAGCAAGGGCCACCTGGTAGGCGTCCTCTGTCGCCTAGTCTTCCTCCCGGACGATGAGCGGCGGCGGCGGCAAGCTGTGGTTGACCTCACGCATGTCGCGCCGCCTGATAACCCACAAGTGTAGGGGATCAAAACAGCTTTCGAGGGTAAAGTATTCAACCGAAATTTATTGATTCGACACAAGGGGAGCCAAAGAATATTCTTGATATTAGTAGTTGAGTTGTCAATTCAACCACACCTGGATAACTTAGTATCTGCAGTAAAGTATTTAGTAGCAAAAGTGGTATGATGATAATAGTAACGGTAGCAAAAGCAAAGATAAATGTTTTTGGTTTTTGTAGTAGTTGTAACAGTAGCAACGAAAAAGTAAATAAGCGAAGAACAATATGTGAAAAGCTCGTAGGAAACGGATCAGTGATGGATAATTATGCCAGATGCGATTCCTCATGTAATAGCTATAACATAGGGTGACATAGAACTAGCTCCAATTCATCAATGTAATGTAGGCATGTATTCCGTAAATAGTCATACGTGCTTATGGAAAAGAACGTGTATGACATCTTTTGTCCTACCTTCCCGTGGCAGCGGGGTCCTTATGGAAACTAAGGGATATTAAGGCATCCTTTTAATAGAGAACCGGAACAAAGCATTAGCACATAGTGAATACATGAACTCCTCAAACTACGATCATCACCGAGAAGTATCCCGATTATTGTCACTTCAGGGTTGTTGGATCATAACACATAATAGGTGAATATAGACTTGCAAGATAGGATCAAGAACACACATATATTCATGAAAACATAATAGGTTCAGATCTGAAATGATGGCACTCGGGCCCTAGTGACAAGCATTGAGCATAGCAAAGTCACAGCAACATCAATCTCAGAACATAGTGGATACTAGGGATCAAACCCCAACAAAACTAACTTGATTACATGATAAATCTCATCCAACCCATCACCGTCCAGCAAGCCTACGATGGAATTACTCACGCACGGCGGTGAGCATCATGAAATTGGTGATGGAGGATGGTTGATGATGACGATGGTGACGAATCCCCCTCTCTGGAGCCCCGAACGGACTCCAGATCAGCCCTCCCGAGAGAGATTAGGGCTTGGCGGCGGCTCCGTGTCGTAAAACGCGATGAAACTTTCTCTCTGATTTTTTTCTCCCCGAACGTGAATATATGTAGTTGGAGTTGACGTCGGTGGAGGTCCAGGGGGCCCACGAGATAGGAGGCCGCGCCCTAGGGGGCGCGCCCCCTGTCTCGTGGACAGCCTGTGAGCCCCCTGACATTGATTCTTTCGCCAAAAAAATTCTTATTAATTCCAAAAAGTGCCTCCGTGGATTTCCAGGACATTCCGAGAACTATTCTTTTCTACACATAAAACAACATCATGGCAGTTCTGCTGAAAACAGCGTCATCGGGTTAGTTTCATTCAAATCATGCAAGTTAGAGTCCAAAACAAGGGCAAAAGTGTTTGGAATAGTTGATACGTTGGAGACGTATCAACTCCCCCAAGCTTAAACCTTTACTTGTCCTCAAGCAATTCAGTTGATAAATTGAAAGTGATAAAGAAAAACTTATACAAACTCTGTTTGCTCTTGTTGTTGTAACATGAAAAGCCAGCATTCAAGTTTCAGCAAATATTATGAACTAACCATACTCACAATAACACTTAGCTCTCACAATTACTCATATCAATAACATAATCAGCTAGTGAGCCATAATAATAAAACTCGGATGACAACACTTTCTCAAAATAATTGTAACATGAGTAAAACATATATGCAGAGCACCTTTAAAGATCAAGGACTGACTAAACATTGTAATTCATGGTAAAAGAGATCCAGTCAAGTCATACCCAATATAAACCAATAATAATGAATGCAATTGACAGTGTGCTCTCCAGCAGGTGCTTTTAATAAGAAGGGTGATGACTCAACATAAAAGTAAATAGATAGGCCCTTCACAGAGGGAAGCATGGATTTGTAGAGGTGCCAGAGCTCGATTTTAAAATAGAGATTGAACAACATTTTGAGTGGCATACTTTTGTTGTCAATGCAACAACTATGAGATGGCTGTATCTTCCATACTACATGCATTATAGGCAGTTCCCAAACAGAATGGTAAAGGTTTATACTCCCCCAACCACCAACAAGCATCAATCCATGGCTTGCTCGAAACAACGAGTGCCTCCAACATACAACAGCCCTGGGGGAGTTTTGTTTAATTATTTTGATTTGCTTTGATCTTTTTGGATCATGGGACTGGGCATCCTGGTTACTGGCCCTTTCTCGTGAATGAGGAGTGGAGTCCACTCCTCTTGAGAATAGACCACCTAGCATGGAGATATAGGCAGCCCTAGTTGTAACATGAGCTGCTCAAGCATACAAAACAGAATTTCATTTGAAGGTTTGGAGTTTGGCACATACAAATTTACTTGGAATGGCAGGTAAATACCGCATATAGATAGGTATAGTGGACTCATATGGAACAACTTTGGGGTTTAAGGAGTTTGGATGCACAAGCAGTATTCGCGCTTAGTACAGGTGAAGGCTAGCAAAAGACTGGGAAGCGACCAACTGAGAGAGCGACAACAGTCGTAAACATGCATTCAAATTAATTCACACCGAATACAAGCACGAGTAGGATATAATCCACTATGAACATAAATATCGTGAAGGCTATGTTGATTTGATTCAAGTACATGCGTGAACATGTGCCAAGTCGAGTCACTCAATTCATTTAAAGGAGGATACCATCCCATCATACCACATCATAATTATTCTAATAGCATGTTGGCACGCAAGGTAAACCATTATAACTCATAGCTAATCAAGCATGGCACAAGCAACTATTATCTCTAAATGTCATTGCAAATATGTTTACTTCATAATAGTTGACTCGGGAACGATGAACTCATCATATTTACAAAAACAAGAGAGCTCGAGTTCATACCAGCTTTTCTCATCCCAATAAGTCCATCATATATCGTCATTATTGCCTTTCACTTGCACGACCGAACGATGTGTATAATAATAAGAGTGTACGTGCATTGGACTAAGCTAGAATCTGCAAGCAATCAACTCAAGAGAGAAGACAAGGTAATATGAGCTCTAAGTTAAATAAACACTCATGCATATAAGAGCCACTAAGCAATTTCAATAAGGTCTTCTCGACCCCCAAAGGAAAGAAAAGAAAATAAAAGTATTTACACAGGAAAGCTCCCAACAAGTAAGAAGAAGAACTAGAAATCTTTTTGGGTTTTCATTTTAATTTCTACTACAAGCATGGAAATTAAGCTAACTATTTTTTTTTGGTTTTTCTTAAGTTTAACAAACACACAAGAAGAAAACTAGAAAAAGAAATTTAAACTAGCATGGATAATACAATGAAAGAGTATGAGCACCGATGACTAGTGTGTGAACCTGAATGTAAATTCGGTGAGAAATACGTACTCCCCCAAGCTTAGGCTTTTGGCCTAAGTTGGTCTAGTACCAAGGACCGCCGCTACTCTCCCCAGTGTAATGGGAGGTGTAATCAGGGTACCACTGGCTGGTCATCTCCGGATCCCACTGGACAGATGATGCACGATAGGGGTCCAGCTCAGGTTCAGGTTCTGGAGTAAAAGCTTGAGCTCGATGATTCTTCACCGCTTCTGGTGTGACAAGACGATTTTCTGCAAGCAAATCAAACAACAGAGGCGCGGGCAAAATAATAATCTCAATGTGTTTCTTATTGAATCTAAGTTTATACAAGAGCATCTTTTCTTTGTTGTCAACAATAAACGTGTGTGCTACCATGCTCTTGTAATCTAAAATGTGAGGATGCAATTTTATCTCATCCTCCTCATGGTGCCTAATGGTTATCTAAAAATATTTAGCAAGACGTGCAGCAAAGATACCTCCAAAATAGGGCCTTTTGTACGATTCAGGGCTAGCCGTTTAGCAACGACGGCACCCATACTAAAAGTATTGTCTCCCAGCAAAGCATGTTGAAGAATAATAATATCTGGAATGCTCAAATTTCCACTATTTCCACGACCAATCAAGCATCTACTAGCAAATATGGTAAAGTAGCGTAAAACAGGAAAGTGTATGCTAGAGACTTTTGCCTCAGAGCCCTTCTTTGGCTCTTCCACAGCAATATTTTTAACGAAGCAACCCACATCTTCACGATGGGGTTCCTCTAATTCTCCCTCATATGGTATCCTACATACCACACAAAAATGACGTAAAGACATTTCTTTGAATTCATCATATAAATGAAATGATACTGCAGGCGGTGACTTCTTAGGATAATAATAAAAGTTTTGCACGTAAGTATTGGTAAGTAAGAGATACTGATTGATTCGGTCGTTCATGAAACCGGTGAGGCCTGCAGTCTCGATTAAAACAAAAAAGTCTTCATGAATTCCTGCTTCTTTCAAGAAATCTTCGCCTGGCCATTCACACGACCGTACTTCCGCTAAGCGAGGAAGATTATACTTGGCTTTTTCCTTCTCTTTGGCTTGTTTTTCCTTGGAGCTTTAGCTAGAAGAGCCCCTAAAAAGTCTCCTCAACATTTTCTGAAATTTTAGTAACTTCAAAATAAAGTGAATAAAACTAAACAAGATTGATAGCAACTACTACTACAAGTGCCTAGAGCCTATATCATGCATTGGAATTGCTTGGGACCTCAAAAATTTAACATGCAAGCTCAAGAACAAGGTCACCTAAGCAGCAAAAATTTGCAATGAATAAAGCACTAGAACAAAAACTAATTGGACTAATGGAGGAGTCACATACCAAGCAACAATCTCCCAAAGCAGTTTTGTGAAAGGAGCTTTGAGCTAAGATATCGAAAATCACAGCAAAACGAGCTAGAACTCGTGCTTGAGCTGGATGGGGATTTTTTTGGTAGAAGATGAAGTGTGTGGGTGCTGGCATAAGTGGAGGGGGGGCCACTAGGGGCCCACCACTAGTGCAGAACCGGGCAATAGCACCAGTTCGTAAGGCCCTTTAGTGCCGGTTCCATAACCGGCACTAAAGTGTGGGCACTAAAGTGTGCCCCCCCCCTTTAGTACCGGTTCAGCACGAATCGGTGCTAAAGGGCAACCACGTGGCACGAGGCAGCTCTGGGGGCCTGGAGCCCTTTAGTACCGGTTGGTTAGACCAACCGGTACTATAAGGTTTGGGGGGTTTTTAGTTTTATGATTTCTTTTTCATTTAATTGTGTGTTTCCATTTTAATTCTTTTTTGTTTGCTGGTATTTTACGATACTACACATTGTACACGTTATGCATATATATATATATATATATATATATATATAGAATTTCTAGTGGAACCAATCATGCATATATATATCATCAATGTCTCACAAACCACCATATTAATTAATTCACACATACACACATGTATAGCTATATACAATTTCTCCTACATATGCATGTTGCCTTCGGAGCCAGTGGTATTAGCCTAATTGGTGCCTTCGGAGCACGATGACAATTGGAAGTGGTTTTCATGGGGGCGGTAGCGGGTAATAGTATTCTCCCTTCGGATTTATGACCTGATCGAGCAAAAATCCCGCTATTTCCTCTTGAAGTGCTTCTACGAGCTCCGTTTCTAGGAGCTTCTCCCGCACCTCTTTGAACTATTAAGAAGGAGATCAATATGCATGTGTATTAGTTGTGTGACTAGATATCGATAATGGCATAAAAATTATGAATAGTGTTCTGACAAGCGTACCCATTCATGTCTTTGAGATCTGCTCCTTTCGGACGCCATCATGCGAATGTTCTCACAAACGCAGAATGCACACAGATCAGTCCCCTGCGCTTGCTTCAGGGCCTTTACGAGAATGGAATTTGATCAGATAATAATTAATCAAGCATGATAATTAAAGAGATGGCAGCTAGCTAGCTAGCTAGTACTACTTAATTACTTACCTTGGGTCGAAACCATTTAAGCTTTTTTTTTCATTCGCCTTCCGTGACGCTGATGAACCTTGCCCAAGCCCTGCCCGCCGACAAAGAAAATGAATAAAGGGGTTATTAAATAGTTCATATCATGAAATGACGAACTAAATAGGCCGAGATATATAGTTAATAATGATTGAAATTACCTGTTGACTATCCCAAACAAGATGTTATAGTCAGTATTTGCTTTGAGTAGTGAGTCCAGTATTTCAACTGTTCCGGCGTCAACTTTAATGATACACAAGATCCAGTGAAATATGCATGCACACACGTTTGCATGTCTTAATTAAGCGGGCATATGTAAGCAAAAACATGTAGCTAGCTAGTAGGCAAAAACAGAGCATTTGTAGTACAAGACAGTGTGACTCACTGGAAGTTGTAAGGAAGTAGTATATCTTCATTGTATTTGAGGCGCTTCAAGAACTCTAGCATGTTGTCCTCTACGTCCTTTTGATGATGTGGATTTATTAGCCATGTGTATTCATTAACGGTGTTTGGGTCAATGAACCCAATGCCAAAGCGTCTACCTTTTCTCATTTCATACATCTTCATCCTGCATAATACCACAGAAAAGAATATAGTGAGGATAATTACAGGTAATGATTGATCAAAAGGATCACTACAGCTAGCTTGAGACTTAAATTACAGAAAGAAATCACTTACAGACAATAGAAACTGACGATAGATTTGTCAAGTGCGTCTTGATTGTATAACTGAAACAGTTCAGAATACTCAACGGACAGAGCTTTCTCATGGAAGTAATGCTCCTCCTTGACATTCACCATAAGGGACAATCGATTGGAAATCTTGGTAATGTTCATGTACCATTGATGCAATTCATACATTCTCGTTGGGAGGTTCTTGACCTTGTCTGGCTCGACCAAAGGTTGGCCCCGGACATATTTCCGTTTTATTTCATCCTCTCTAAGCACAGGCATGGGCTCGATCTCGAGGAGTTGTCCAACAGTGATGTTGAGAACTTCAGCCTGCATTATATGGTCCTTGGTTATTACCACATTGCCCACCTCGGGAACGTAAACTGTTTGCCCACAATAATATTGGGCGCGCGTACTGTCACGTGTTGTTGGCACAACAAGCGAGGGGATCGATTGCGCCGCCTGTTCTCCCAGCTGGGGAATGGTTTTCCCGCATTTTTTGACAGCTGCTTGTTGTTTGCTCGATCCCGAGCTCGCCTCCTTACGTAGACGTGCTCGATTTAACTTCCTGATGTGGCGCTCATAGTTTGTGTCAACAGGCTTGGGAGCTGGTGGTTGAGCCATACGAATGAAGTGGTCAATCGTTTCCTCAGGCAATTTCTCCCTTGGCGGCGGTGGCGGTTTTGGTGCAAAATGGGCTTCCACCTCGGCCTTCGATATGGCTGCGTTTTCCTCCTCAGACCTGTCATAAGGCCTCTGCGGAAGAGGCGTGAGGCTTGGACCATATTTATATCGCTTGCCTCCGCCTGTACTTCCTGTACTACCTCGACTCGTACCGCTACGCACCATAGCTGCGGGGTGCCTCTTCTGCGATTGCTGAGGCGGCGGAGACGGCTGACAGGGCTGAGTTGGACAAGGAGGAGTGGCCTGAAGCTGTGCCGCACTTGGAGGAGGAGTGGCCTGAGGTTGTGCCGGACTTGGAGGAGGAGTGGACGTCTGACGCTGTGGCGAACTTGGAGGAGGAGGAGTGGCCTGACACTTTGCCGGACTTGGAGGAGGAGTGGCCTGACACTTTGCCGGACTTGGTGGACTTGCAAGAGCGGGAGTCTGCTGACTCGGTGGCGGACTTCGACGAGGAGTCGGCTAACACGGTGTCGGTGGCCTTCGAAAGATGATGCAATCCTTTTTCCATAGGATGATATGATGTTTGGCCTCTCCGAGAAAGCGCTCGTCGTCACCTCCAGGAATGTCAAGCTGTAGCTCTGAATATGGTGGGTCCACCACCTCATCAACCAAGACACGAGCATAGCCCGCTAGAATCGGGTTGCAATGGAAGGTTGCCTCGGGGGGATTTGTAAAAGCAACGCCGTCCGCCACCTTCATGGATATGTTCTTCATTTTGACGTGTAGCTCGCAGTTAGTGTTCTCTGTGATGTCATCCACGGGGTATCTACCCAGCATTGCGTCGTCCGGGGCGGAACCCATGCTGCTTCTCGGCATGGATGGGGCCGTGCTATCCAATGCTGGATCATCCGCTAGCTGCTGCAGCTGCTGAGACCCCTTTGCTGGGTAAGTGAGTCGATCTGCTCCTGCTGCTGCTGGAATTTGACTGCCAATTCCGCTTTACTTGCTTCTAGGCCTTGAAGGCGTTCCTAGTCCCGCTTCCTCTGCTCCTCCTCCATCTTCCTCTTCTTCTCCTCCGCAATCTTCTTTCTCACACGGGTTCTGTAGTCGGTGTTCCAGTCTGAAAACCCCTCATACCACGGAATAGCGCCCTTGCCTCGTGTTCTTCCCGGGTGTTCAGGATTTCCCAGGACACGCGTAAGCTCGTCGTTCTCTCTGTTGGGCTGGAACACCCCCGATCGTGCCTCTTCTATTGCAACAAGTATCACATCGTTGGCTCCCTTCAGACTTGCCTTCGTCGAAACATTGCCTGTCTTCGGGTCCAACTCCCCCCCCCCATGCGCATAGAACCAAGTCCTGCACCTGGGGGGCCAGCTCTTAGTAACCGGAGTGACACCTGCATCCTCCATCTCTTTCTCAGACTTATCCCACTTAGGCATTGCCACCGCATAGCCACCTGGCCCCAGCTTATGGAACTTATCCTTTTTTCGGCATTCTTCTTGTTTATTCTCGACCGTTCCTTAGCTAATTCCGAATCCTTGAATTTCATGAAATCGTCCCAATGAGCACGTTGGTTCTCTAGTGTTCCCTCGAATACTGGAGTCTTCCTTCCTCCCTTGACGTACTTGTCCCATTCACGATTCTTGTGGTTCTTAAATGCAACCGCCATCTTCCTAAGAGCAGCGTGCTTGACTTTCTGCACATCTGCTTCTGTGAAATGATCTGGTAGGGTGAAATGTTCCATGAGAGTATCCCAAAGCAGATCTTTTTGATTCTTGTCGACAAAAGTAACATCTGGACGTGGCTTTGCTGGCTCTCTCCATTCTTGAAGTTTGATCGGGAGTTGGTCCTTCACAAGAACTCCCACTGACGAACGAACTTGTCCGCAATCTTCTTAGGCGCTAATGGTTCGCCATTAGGTCTGCATGGCTCGATATTGTACTTTACGCCGTCCTTCAACTTTTTGGTCGGGCCTCGTTTCGTCCTTTTGCCTGAAGATTTGCTCGATCCGAATGGCTGAAAGAACAAAGATCGATTCGTTAATATATCTTCAAGTCATTTAAAACATGTGATGATCACCAGATGCCTGCTTATATAAATATATATACCTCGCCGGTCTTTGTTGTTTCAGGATCAACATGTTCTTCGTCATCGTCATAATCGTAGTTCATGACTTCATCAATTCGGTCGTCGCGATCGAATATCATATCACCCTCTCCGGTGTTGTTTAGAAATTCGGAGCCGTCATAATCTTCTTCATTCTGATCATCATCTGGCCCGCGTATCATATCGAACATGGTCTGTTCTCCCTCTCTGTCGGTATTGTCTGCCATAGCTTTTATTTAACTAATCCAAAAGAAATATAAAACAATTTAGTATTCAAATTACATCGTCTCGAATAATAGATATAATCTCGAATACATCGTCTCGAATAATAGATATAATCTCGAATACATCGTCTAGAATAATAGATATAATCTTGAATACATCGTCTCGAATAATATATAATATTGAATAGTACATCACTGGCTAGGTAGCTAATAAAGATCGAATACTACAGAAGAATCTAGGACACTCACGGTTCCTACGGCGCGGGCGGTGGACACCCAAAGAGAAGGAACCCTCACAGGATCATAGCTAAAGTGAGATCCCTGAAGAAACTGCCACGTATTGGAGAACCTGCCGCCCTCTAACGCAACCATGTAGCGATGGACGTGCTCATCCTCCTCCCTGACATGGCGACGTACCACCTCCGGCGGGGCCGGGTCCCTCCGCACCGAAACTGGCCCACACGAACGCCACCAAACGAGATCAGTGTCGACGACGGGACGCGGGGTCGGGTTCCTCATCACGCGGCGTGCCCCTCTAGGCAGCACCTCCCAGTGCCAGCCCGGCGGAGCCCGGTCCCGGACATGGGTCAGTCGGACGTCGTCGCGGATGGGTCGACGGCGAGGATGCGGGCCGGGCATCGTCGAGAACAAATACTAGCTATATGCCCGCAAAAAGTAACATTTTTTTAATGATTGGATTTTGATAACTAAAATTTCTAACATTTCTATATAACACTAATTATGCTATCATTGCATATGTCAAAAATCTATATACTATTTCATACTAATTAAGCATCTAACATTAAAAACAGAAAACACAACTTCTATACATCCATTAAAAAACTGAAAAACAACATTATATAAAAATTTCCATATTAAACACTAATTATATCCATCTAACATGCATTCATACATATATAATAGTGAAAAAATAATAAACTAAATAATCTAAACTAATTAAACATACAAAATACGTATATACTAATATATACATGCATTAATTCATACATATGTACGTGTGTGTGTGTTCATCATGCTTGTGTGTGTGTGTGTGTATGGGGCTCGGGGAGGGGCGGCCCCCATGGTGGCCGCCGGGGGCGAGGGAGA
>NC_041393.1:526181234-526194890 GCF_002162155.2 Triticum dicoccoides
CGGGGGCGGTGACGGGCCGGGGCGTGACGCGGGGGCGGCGACGGAAACGAGGGCGGCGACGGGGACGGGGGCGGGGGCGGGGACGGGGGCGGCGACGGAGACGAGGGCGGCGACAGGGACGGGGGCGGCGACGGAGACGAGGGCGGCGACGGGGATGGGGAAACAGAGGAAGAAACAGAGGGAGAATGAAATTTTCGTAAGTGTTGTATATATAGAAGGCACCTTTAGTACCGGTTGGAGCCACCAACCGGTACTAAAGGCCTGTTTTGGCCAGGCCAAGCGGCGGGAACCGCACCCCTTTAGTACCGGGTCGAGGCACCAACCGGTACTAAAGGGGGGGGGATCTTTAGTACCGGTTGGAGCCACGACCCGGTACTAAAGGGGGTGCGCTGGCTCCAGGCGGTGCGCAAGTTTAGTCCCACCTCGCTAGTCGAGGGGCTACCGCACTGGTTTATAAGCCCCAGTGCGGTAGCTCTCTCGAGCTCCTCTCCTAACCAGGCCTACTGGGCCTACCTGTCCTCTTCGCCTAGTGGGCCTACTGGGCCTTTGCGGGCCTGCATCCTGGCCCAGCAAAAGGTTGTGTTGCTAGTCGTATGCAGGCCGCTTTGGCCCAGTAGGCGGGCTTTTTTTTCTTAATTTTTTTTTGCTTTATTTATTTTTCAGTTGTTTTTTGCTGTATTTAGAGTTTCTTTGTGAATATTTTTGCTTTAGGTACAAAAAATTACAAAATTTCTGTTAGTGCCGGTAGATTTCAAATTTGAATAGTTTAAATTTTGAATTATTTGAAATTTGTGTGAATCACTAGTTTGTGAATAACTTAACTTTGAAAAAAGTTTTTTCAGTGATTATTTTTTCTTATGTTTAATATTAGTGTGTTTTATCATTATATTCAATTTGGTAATGCTTAGGTTATTTAAAAAATGAAATGCCTTTGTAACAGTTCAGTTTTCGTCGGAAACCCTGATACTTCGAAAGAGATTGTCTATTTTGTACACGAAGTGCATCCAGTTTTTGCCGTAACCCTCTCTACTTTCTTGCACATGCTATTTGTATGAAATTATGATACCATGCAAACTTTAAACCTTTTCTGAGTTCATTTGAAATGCTTTTCAATTTCAGGGTCATTTAGCTGGAAAAAATCAGTAAATGCATGAAAAGAATTTGTTTGCACATAAAATTTCTTCGCGTTTCAAATGCCAAAACACATAACTACCCTAACTATTACAGACATTCCCTCCTGGGTGTGAAACACAGAAGAAAGTGATGATAGTGAAGCCGATCACATCCCAGATCTTTGGGTGTGAAACTTTTTCTTCGAGTGTGTCCCTTTGCGCCGTAACCATGGTAAATCTTCATCATTTAATGGGATGCTCGGGTCAATATTCACTGTGAATGGAGCAATTTCATCAAACTTTTCATAATCTTCTGACTTGTCTGTCTTGTCATCCACTCCCACGATGTTTCTCTTCCCAGAAAGAACTATGTGCCGCTTTGGCTCATCGTACGATGCATTCGCTTCCTTATCTTTTCTTTTTCTTGGCTTGGTAGACATGTCCTTCACATAGAAAACCTGTGCCACATCATTGGCTAGGACGAATGGTTCGTCTGCATACGCAAGATTGTTGAGATCCACTGTTGTCATTCCGTACTGCGGGTCTTCCGTTACCCCGCCTCGTGTCATATTGACCCATTTGCACCGAAACAAAGGGACCTTTAAACCACATCGATAGTCAAGTTCCCATATGTCCTGTATATAACCATAATATGTTTCCTTTTCCGTCTTGGTTTCTGCATCAAAGCGGACACCACTGTTTTGGTTGGTGCTCTTCTTATCTTGGGCGATCGTGTAAAATGTATTACCATTTATCCCGTACCCTTTGAAAGTCATTATATTCGAAGATGGTAACTGGGACAACAAGTACAGGTCATCTTCAATAGAGGTGTCATGCATGGTACATGTCTGCAACCAGCTGGCGAAACTCCTGGTTTGTTCACGTGTAATCCAGTCATCAGACCGCTCCGGGTGTTTGGAGCGTAGCAAATTCTTGTGTTCATCCATATACGGAGCCACCAAGGCGGAATTCTATAGAACTGTGTAGTGTGCTTCAGTGAGAGAATGTCCGTCCATACATATTATTTGTTCCCCTCCTAGCGTGCCTTTTCCATCCAGTCTGCCCTTATGCCGCCATTCAGGAACACCAATCGACTTAAGGTCAGGAATAAAGTCAATACAAAACTCAATGACCTCCTCATTTTGATGGCCCTTGGAGATGCTTCCTTCTGGCCTAGCACGGTTATGAACATATTTCTTTAAGACTCCCATGAACCTCTCAAAGGGGAACATATTGTGTAGAAATACAGGACCCAAAACGTTAATCTCTTTGCATAGGTGAACTAGGACGTGCGTCATGATGTTGAAGAAGGATGGTGGGAACACCAACTCGAAACTGACAAGACATTGCACCAAATCATTCTGTAACCTTGGTATGATTTCTGGTTCGATTACCTTCTGAGAGATTACATTGAGAAATGCACATAGCTTCACAATGGCTAATCGAACGTTTTCTGGTAGAAGCCCCCTCAATGCAACCGGAAGCAGTTGCGTCATAATCACGTGGCAGTCATGAGACTTTAGGTTCTGGAACTTTTTCTCTGCCATGTTTCCTTTATATTTGACGAGAAGCTAGACGGTACCTTAATACTGAGCAGGCATTCAAAGAAGATTTCCTTCTCTTCTTTGGTAAGAGCATAACTTGCATGACCCTGATGTATGCCGTCTTCTCCGCGCATACGTTGCTGGTCCTCCCGTGCCTCAGGTGTATCTTTTGTCTTCCCATACACGCCCAAGAAGCCAAGCAGGGTCACGCAAAGATTCTTCGTCACGTGCATCACGTCGATTGCGGAGCGGACCTCTAGGTCTTTCCAATATGGCAGGTCCCAAAATATAGATTTCTTCTTCCACATGGGTGCGCGTCCGTCAGCGTCCTTCGGAACAGGTTGTCCGCCAGGACCCTTTCCAAATATCACCTTCAAATCCCTGACCATATCATGTACATCAGCACCAGTACGGTGGCGAGGCTTCGTCCGGTGATCCGCCTCACCTTTGAAATGCTTGCCTTTCTTTCTTACGGGATGCCTGCTCGGAAGAAATCGATGATGTCCCAGGTACACATTCTTCTTACAAATATTCAAATATATACTGTCGGTATCATCCAAACAGTGCGTGCATACGCGGTATCCCTTGTTTGTCTGTCCTGAAAGGTTACCGAGAGCAGGGCAATCATTGATGGTCACGAACAGCAATGCCTTTAGGTCAAATTCTTCCCCCATGTGCTCATCCCACGCACGTACACCTGTTCCATTCCACAGTTGTAAGAGTTCTTCAACTAATGGCCTTAGGTACACATCAATGTCGTTGCCGGGTTGCTTAGGGCCTTGGATGAGCACTGGCATCATAATGAACTTCCGCTTCATGCACAACCAAGGAGGAAGGTTATACAAACATAGAGTCACAGGCCAGGTGCTATGGTTGCTGCTCTGCTCCCCAAAAGGATTAATGCCATCTGCGCTTAGTCCAAACCATACGCTCCTTGCGTCATCTGCAAACTCCTTCTCGTACTTTCTTTCGATTTTTCTCCACTGTGACCCGTCAGCGGGTACTCTCAACTTTCCGTCTTTCTTACGGTCTTCTCTGTGCCATCGCATCACCTTGGCATGCTCTTTGTTTTGGAACAAACATTTCAACTGTGGTATTATAGGAGAATACCACATCACCTTGGCAGGAATCTTCTTCCTGGGGCGCTCGCCCTTGACATCAGGCTCATCGCGGCTGATCTTATAGTGAAATGCACCACATACCGGGCAAGCATTCAAATCCTCGTACTCACCGCGGTAGAGGATGCAATCATTAGGGCATGCATGTATCTTCTGCACCTCTAACCCTAGAGGGCAGACATCCTTCTTTGCTTCGTACGTACTCTCGGGCAATTCGTTGTCCTTTGGAAGCATATCCTTTATCATTACCAGCAACTTTCCAAATCCCTTGTCAGATACACCATTCTCTGCCTTCCATTGCAGCAATTCCAGTGTGGTGCCCAGCTTTTTCTTGTCACCTACGCAATTCGGGTACAACAATTTTTTGTGATCCTCTAACATGTGCTGCAACTTCTTCTTCTCCAAATCGCTTGCGCAGTTTCTCTTTGCATCGGCAATGGCCCGACCTAGATCATCAACGGGCTCATCTGATGCCTCTTCTTCAGCTTCTTCCCGCATTGCCGGCTCAGCTTCTTCCCGCATTACCGGCTCAGCTTCTTCCCCCATTGTTGTATCATCGTATTCAGGGAACCCATGGCCAGGATAGCTGTCGCCGTCCTCTTCTTCTTCATTGTCTTCCATCATAACCCCTCTTTCTCCGTGCTTGGTCCAAACATTATAGTGGGGCATGAAACAGGACTCAAACAGGTGGACGTGAATGGTTCTTGACGTAGAGTAATTGCGACCATTCTTACAGCCAGCACATGGACAAGGCATAAAACCATCCGCCCGCTTGTTTGCCTCAGCCGCAAGCAGAAAAGTATGCACGCCCTCAACAAACTGGGGAGAGCATCGGTCATCGTACATCCATTGCCGGCTCATCTTCATTACACACCACCGAATAGACCAAATTAATACAAGTTCATACATAAAGTTCATACAACACTTAAATGCAACAAACAAATAACTCTCTAGCTAAAGCATTTAAATGCAACAACAAATGTGATCAAGATCGCAACTAACGTAATAATTGATCCAACAGCACAATGATACCAAGCCTCACTATCGATGGCATATTTTCTAATCTTTCTAATCTTCAAGCGCATTTTCTCCATCTTGATCTTGTGATCATCGACGACATCGGCAACATGCAACTCCAATTCCATCTTCTCCCCCTCAATTCTTTTCAATTTTTCTTTCAAGTGCTCGTTTTCTCCTTCAACTAAATTTAACCTCTCGACAATAGGGTCGGTTGGAATTTCCGGTTCACATACCTCCTAGATAAAAATATCTATGTCAACTTGATGGGCATAATTTGTCATAAACACGAAATGCAACAAATAGTTTTAAAAGAGAATATACCACATCCGAATCATAACAAGGACGAGGGCCGACGGGGACGGATATCAAAACCATGGCACTATGTATAACAAACAACGTACGGGTAAGATAATTATACGAGTAACTATATATCCAAATCACACAAACATCAATTTTTTATATAAAATTTCATGAACAAGAGGCTCACCACAAGGTGGTGCCGACGACGGGACGGTGCGGGCGACCGACGGTGGTTACGACGGAGATTTAGAAGGCACTAAGTAAACCACACCTACATATGCAAACTAAGTGTTATTTTTGACCTCAAATTGCATATAAATCAAATACTAGCACATATATATATTTCCTCCCAAATTACTAAACTCACAAATTAATAACTATATAAAGCATTGCAAGAGCTAATCTAGCAATGAGAGATGAAAGGACAAAGTTGCTAACCTTTGTGATCATTTGAATGGATGGGCGCCTTCAAATCTTGACAAATTTTGGGCAAAATGTGTGATGAGCTCGAGAGGAAGAGGGGAAGAACAGAGAGGAGAGGGGAAAGGGGAAGAACAGAGCGAGCTCGGGTGGACGAAGGGTTTATGTAGGACGACCTTTAGTACCGGTTCGTGCCAAGAACCGGTACTAAAGGTGCTGGAGGGGGCCCAGACTGACAACATCCTGCCACCACTCTCATTAGTACCGGTTCGTGGCACGAACCGGTGCTAAAGGTTAGCCACGAACCGGTATTAATGAGAGCGGCCCGGCTAGCCGTTGGAACCGGCACTAATGTATACATTTGTGCCGCCTCAAATACAAACCGGCACTAATGTGCTTCACGTTTGACCCTTTTTCTACTAGTGCACGAGACAGGGGGCGCGCCCTATAAGGGGGGGCGCGCCCTCCTCTCTCGTGGCCTGGTGCTTGCCCCTCCTGCAGTGTTTTCAGTGCCTAAAATCCTCAAATATTCCAGAAAAATTATACTAAATTTGCAGGGCATTTGGAGCACTTTTATTTTCGGACTATTTTTTAATGCACGGATAATTCAAAAAACAGACAGATAATACTATTTTTTTCTTTATTTATTCTAAATAACAGAAAGTAAAAGGAGGGTACAGAAGGTTGTGCCTTCTAGTTTCTTTCATCCATTTCGTGATCATCAAAATGAACCCACTAACAAGGTTGGTCAAGTCTTGTTAACAAACTCATTCCAAATAACACGGAACCGGAGAAATTTCGAATAACACTAAGTTACCTCAACGGGGATATGAAAATCCCCAACAATAAGAATATCATACTTTTTCTTGACAGCAGGGAGAGGAAATTCAAAACCTCCAAAAATGATAGTTGGAACTTTTTCAATAGAATTGATGCTATGAACTTGAGATTGGTTCCTCGAAAAGTGTACCGTATGCTCATTACCATTAACATGAAACATGACATTGCCTTTGTGGCAATCAATAACAGCCCCTGCAGTATTAAGAAAAGGTCTACCAAGGATAATAGACATACTATCGTCCTCGGGAATATCAAGAATAACAAAGTCCGTTAAGATAGTGACATTTGCAACCACAACAGGCACATCCTCACAAATACCGACAGGTATAGCAGTTGATTTATCAGCCATTTGCAAAGATATTTCAGTAGGTGTCAACTTATTCAATTCAAGTCTACGATATAAAGAGAGAGGCATAACACTAACACCGGCTCCAAGATCACATAAAGCAGTTCTAACATAATTTCTTTTAATGGAGCATGGTATAGTTGGTACTCCCGGATCTCCAAGTTTCTTTGGTATTCCACCCTTAAAAGTGTAATTAGCAAGCATGGTGGAAATTTCAGCTTTCGGTATCTTTCTTTTATTTGTGATGATATCCTTCATATACTTATCATAAGGATTTACTTTAAGCATATCAGTTAAGCGCATACGTAAGAAAATAGGTCTAATCATTTCAGCAAAGCGCTCAAAATCCTCATCATCCTTTGACTTGGATGGTTTAGGAGGAAAGGGCATGGGTTTCTGAACCCATGGTTCTCTTTCCTAGCAACAAAATCTCTCTTATCATAACATTGATTCTTTGATTGTGGGTTATCAAGATCAACAGCAGGTTCAATCTCTACATCATTGTCTTTGCTAGGTTGAGCATCAACATGAACATTATCATTAACATTATCACTAGGTTCATGTTCATCACCTGATTGAGTTTCAGCATCAGAAATAGAAATATCATTGGGATTCTCAGGTGTGTCTACAGTAGGTTCACTAGAAGCATGCAAAGTTCTATCCTCTTTCTTTTTCTTCTTTTTAGAAGAACTAGGTGCCTCTAAATTATTTCTCTAAGAATCTTGCTCGATTCTCTTAGGGTGGCCTTCAGGATACAAAGGTTCCTGAGTCATTCTACCTGTTCTAGTAGCCACTCTAACCGCAAAGTCATTTTTATTATTTAATTCATCAAGCAAATCATTTTGAGCTTTAAGTACTTGCTCAGCTTGAGTAGCAACCATAGAAGCATATTTGCTAACGTGGTGAAGTTCATCTTTAACTCTAGCCAGATTATCGCTTACACGTCGTATCTCGAAAGCATTATTCTTTAACTCTCTACCAACATAAGCATTAAAACTTTCTTGTCTAGCCATAAAGTCATCAAATTCATCTAAGCATGGGCTATGAAATTTAGTAGAGGGTATTTCAACTTTATCATATCTATAGAGGGAATTTACCTTTACTACTTGTGTCGGGTTATCAAGACAATATGGTTCTTCAGGCGGTATATTAAGACCATGTATTTCTTCAATAGGTGGTAAATTCTTAACATCTTCAGCTTTAATACATTTTTCTTTCATTGATTTCTTTGCCTCTTGCATATCTTCAGGACTGAGAAATAAAACACCTCTCTTCTTCGGAGTGGGTTTAGGAATAGGCTCGAGAGTTGGCTCAATTGGTTCAGGAATTGCTTCAGGAACTGGCTCAAGAAGAGTCCAATTATTTTCATTACTCAACATATTATTCAATAGTATTTCAGCTTCGTCGACTGTTCTTTCCCTGAAAACACAACCAGCAACAACTATCCAAGTAGTCCTTGGAAGCATCGGTTAGTCCATTATAAAAGATACCAAGTATTTCATTTTTCTTAAGAGGATGATCAGGCAAAGCATTGAGTAACCGGAGAAGCCTCCCCCAAGCTTGTGGGAGACTCTCTTCTTTGGTTTGCACAAAATTATATATTTCCCGCAAGGCAGCTTGTTTCTTATGAGCAGGGAAATATTTAGCAGAGAGTAATAAATCATATCCTGGGGACTACGCACACAACTAGGAGTAAGAGAATTATACCAAGTCTTAGCATCACCCTTTAATGAGAATGGAAATATCTTAAGGATATATAAATAGCGAGACTTCTCATCATTAGTAAACATGGTGGCTATATCATTCAACTTGGTAAGATGTGCCACAATAGTTTCAGATTCAAGACCATAAAAAGGATCAGATTCAACTAGAGTAATAATCTCAGGATCAACAGAGAATTCATAATCCTTATCAGTAACACAGATAGGTGCAGTAGCAAAAGCAGGATCGGGTTTCATTCTAGCATTAAGAGACTGCTGCTTCCATTTAGCTAATAATTTCTTAAGATCATTTCTATCATTGCAAGCAAAAATTTCCCTAGCAGCTTCTTCATTCATAACATAACCCTTAGGAACAACAGGTAATACATAATCATTGGGGTAACCTTCATCATCACTATCATCAATAATAGGTTCTTCAATATTTTCATTCCCCCTAACTCTAGCAATTTGTTCATCAAGAAATTCACCTAATGGCAAAGTAGTATCACACACAGAAGTAGTTTCATCATGCATAGCAGAAGTGGCATCATCAATAACATGCGACATATCAGAATTCATAGCAGTAGGTTTAGGTGTCGCAAGCCTACTCACAACGGAAGGAGAATCTAGTGCACAGCTAGATGGCAGTTCCTTACCTCCCCTCGTAGTTGAGGGCAAAATCTTGGTTTTAGCGTCTTTCAAGTTCTTCATAGTGATCAACAGATATAAATCCCAAGTGACTCAGAGAATAGAGCTATGCTCCCCGGCAACGGCGCCAGAAATTAGTCTTGATAACCCACAAGTGTAGGGGATCGCAACAGCTTTTGAGGGTAAAGTATTTAACCCAAATTTATTAATTCGACACAAGGGGAGCCAAAGAATATTCTTGAGTGCTAGCAGTTAAGTTGTGAATTCAACCACACCTGGATAACTTAGTATCTGCAGTAAAGTATTTAGTAGCAAAAGTGGTATGATAATAATAGTAACGGTAGCAAAAGCAAAGATAAATGTTTTGGGGTTTTTGTAGTAGTTGTAGCAGTAGCAACGAAAAAGTAAATAAGCGAAGAACAATATGTGAAAAGCTCGTAGGCAACGGATCAGTGATGGATAATTATGCCGGATGCGATTCCTCATGTAATAGCTATAACATAGGGTGACACAGAACTAGCTCCAATTCATCAATGTAATGTAGGCATGTATTCCGTAAATAGTCATACGTGCTTATGGAAAAGAACTTGTATGACATCTTTTGTCCTACCCTCCCGTGGCAGCGGGGTCCTTACGGAAACTAAGGGATATTAATGCCTCCTTTTAATAGAGAACCAGAACAAAGCATTAGCACATAGTGAATACAGGAACTCCTCAAACTATGGTCATCACCGAGAAATATCCCGATTATTGTCACTTCGGGGTTGTCGGATCATAACACATAATAGGTGACTATAGACTTGCAAGATAGGATCAACAACACACATATATTCATGAAAACATAATAGGTTCAGATCTGAAATGATGGCACTCGGGCCCTAGTGACAAGCATGAAGCATAGCAAAGTCATGGCAACATCAATCTCAGAACATAGTGGATACTAGGGATCAAACCCCAACAAAACTAACTTGATTACATGGTAAATCTCATTCAACCCATCACCGTCCAGCAAGCCTATGATGGAACTACTCACGCACGGCGGTGAGCATCATGAAATTGGTGATGGAGGATGCTTGATGATGACGACGGCGACGAATCCCCCTCTCCGGAGCCCCGAATGAACTCCAGATCAGCCCTCCCGAGAGAAATTAGGGCTTGGCGGCGGCTCCGTGTCATAAAACGCGATGAAACTTTCTCTCTGATTTTTTCTCCCCGAACGTGAATATATGGAGTTGGAGTTGACGTCGATGGAGGTCCAGGGGGCCCACGAGGTAGGAAGCCGCGCCCTAGGGGGGCGCCCCCTGTCTCGTGGACAGCCTGTGGGCCCCCTGGCATTGATTCTTTCGCCAAAAAATCTTATTAATTCCAAAAAGTGCCTCCGTGGATTTCCAGGACATTCCGGGAACTTTTCTTTTCTACACATAAAACAACATCATGGTAGTTCTGCTGAAAACAGCGTCAGTCCGGGTTAGTTTCATTCAAATCATGCAAGTTAGAGTCCAAAACAAGGGCAAAAGTGTTTGGAAAAGTAGATACGTTGGAGACATATCACCGCCTCACCTCCTCGTGCTCGAAGGCGAACCAGCGTGCCCAGTTGGGCGAGTTGAAGGCGTAGGCCTGGTCGCCGCGCTGCTCCGGCGTCAGGAGCGCGCGCCGGCGACGCACCTCCTCCACGTGCGCCCTAGCCGACCGCGGCGCCGCCGGCACCGGGATCCTCTACGGATCCAGATGCTAGTCATGCAGCAGGGTCACGTCGGGGTACGCAGAGGCACGCGGTGGCGCCAGTGCCACTCCGCCTGGTGCACAGGCATGTTCACCCGCTGCCTCTGTCGGCGGGCCGGCGCAGGCGGAGGCGGGGTGAACTCCGCGGGGAAGGGGGTGGCGGGGCCTTGCCCTTCGACTTGCTGCTGCTGCCAGCGCCGGAGAAGAGCCCCATTTGAACAGTTGGGGTGGCTAGGGTTTGCTTGCCGGCGACGGGGGAGCGAGTGTAGCCTAGATGGGGACGGGCACTGGATGAGGACGGCCCTGCCACATGGTCGGCTTAAAAAAGGACGACCGTCGTCGCTGACTCGTGGGCCTGGGATCATAAATTAAGCTGACCGGCGAGGTGGCGGGTAGTTGGGCGACCGTCAGGTGGGGCCGCGGCGGACACCGAGAAGGCGCGCGTGCCGTCCGTTCCGCGTCCGCGCCGATGCATTTGGGGCGCAAATTTGGGCCGCAAATGCGTCGGCGCGGACGCAAAGCGAACGCATTTTGGGTTTGGGTCGGCGCATTGGGCCTCCTCTTTTGTTCGCGCGGACCCAAACAAACGGCGGCGGACGAAATGGGTCGCCCCGTTGAAGTTGCTGTTATGTACTCTCCGGCCTACTTAGTTCAACCAAATGGACTTAATAACTCTTAAAAGAACTCTTAAAAGTGATGTGAATTATGAAAATTTTGTTCAGTTGGTTGAACTAAATAGGATCAGATGGTACCTGAATATCCAAATTGGCATCCCTAATGGTAACGGACATAGCACTACCATGAGGGCGATCGGACGGACTGACGAGCTAACATGAAGGCAAGCGCCAAGGAAAACAAGCCCGTGCGGTCGGTGGTTCCCTGTTTACGTATTGCTGCGCTGATGTTTAGTACCACATCGGTATTCCAGGTTGATACACTATGGAATAAAAGGTGAAGCCCGGATGCTGGCATACACCGTGCGGCAAGCACGGTTACTGCACGAAACCAATATACGATTACCGACGGCCAGCGCCAACAATGCGACAGGTATGAATTCGGCTGTGTGCCTTCAGCAGCAATACAATACACACACAACCCATCACAAAAACTTGAGAGCTAACGAATAAATAGTATTCTGTCATTGCAGGGGCACCTTTTGTTTTTCAAAGCCAAATAATCCTTTTTTTTTTTACGTAGGTGATCAAACCACAGAACCGTTAGTTTGTTATGCCGTGCACTTATCATGCACATATGACCTACTACAACCTTGCAGGTATATTTGAAGTTGGATCATACGTTTATTAATCTATATACAAATTTATATACAATTACAAAATTCTGAGGCTCCCTACAAGTACAATATCCTGAAAGTGCATGCACTCGAAGGGAATGCAGGTGAAAATCGAGTATGTTTGGGAAATAGGACCGACCTGGCGCCTCAGGTAGATAAGAATAAGTGGGCTTTTGTATGAACTAGAACTTCGTGAGGTACAGCACGGGTTTCAGCATTTTATTAATGAAATACAATACTGAATGGCAAGTGTTCTTCCTTGTTCAGATCCTATTTCAACTGAAACTTCCTGCGTTCATATTTTTTTATTACGTCTTGTTTCCCCGACGGACATAACCAGCTCTCCTTTCACGGTCTCAAAAGGAGAAGCCCGGAACGCTTGCAACTGCTTTTTTTCTCTTTATTTATTCCTTCTAAGCGAGCCTCTAAAGAATCGGACTCTTAAGTACGCCACTGATTAGATTACTTTCAGCTTCGGGTGCAAGCGGCATCACGTTTTCATCCCGCTTTCAGCTTCAGCCAAGCCCACCGCTTGCATCCCTACTTCCAGCTGACTCTCTATTATAAGTACATCGGGCATGATCAGCCATCAGCATGTATTTCTGCATTACAGCATATCTCTGGTCTTCAAAGTAGCTGAGGCAATTAAGTAAAAATACAAAAGGCCATCCAAGTACACATTTCAAGTCAAACATTCATGGTCATTCACATCAAGTGCATACTGCATAGGCAGTCTAGAGTTTTGAACCATACAACAGAACTAGTCATTACAGAGCATATCAGGGACGCATTCTTGTATATTAGGATCAAACGATAACACTGACACAATGCCGTTGCCCCAGCAATCTGCTTCTGGTATTAGTGTAACAGCATAGAATGTGAGGCCCAGAAGACCCGCCAAATCCATGTATGTAATTCGTCTCTTCTTAAAACCATACTTCTTGCGCTCGTAGAAGAGATCGGTCTTGGCGCTTCCTAGGTTGACAATCTTGGGGCACACATCTCGATCGGAGGGTACCTGTATATTCAAATTTGCATCCCTAATGGACACAACACTACCATAAGGACGATTGGACTGGCCGACGAGCTAAGAGCATCTCTAGTCGATCCCGTATAATGCTCCAACCCGTAAAATAATCGTCAAAACACTTCTGCTTCGGTACACCCCCCTTAAACACATCAAGGGCTGAGATTCACCCATACCCTTTCGCTGCCAGGGGACGATCGTCTTAAGTAAAAAAAATTGCCCCCGCGCGCCCGTCTATACGCGGCTGCGGGACGAGCCGAGCTGCTTGGCAATCGTGAGGGCGCGAGCCGAGCCGAGCAGTTGGCAGCCGTGAGGGCGTGTTTTTTTTTAAAAAAAAGTCCGCGCTGACCGGTGGGGCGTACGTGTGGACGTGGCGCAGACGGACGTACCGTCGTGCATTAACTGCTTTGCAGTTTTGGCGGCGCGCATGCAGGCGCCGACTGCACGCGGCAGATCTCGTGCCGCCCGCGCCCTCCACTGCCGCGCGTGCGGGCGACCGGGCGCCTGCCGGCAGCATGGTAGCTTCGTAGTCCGCGCCGTCCACTGCCGCGCGCGCGGCGACCGGGCG
>NC_041393.1:526195272-526208432 GCF_002162155.2 Triticum dicoccoides
CGCTGCGGCGATCGCCCGCACGGCACCGACGCTTCCACTGCCGCGCCTGCCGTCCTCGCGCCTTCCCACGCCACCGATCCCTCGCCTGCCGCGCCGCGCCTTCACACGCCACCGCTGCTTCGCTTTCACACGCCACCGCGGTCGCGCGTGCCGCCAGCCGCCCGCCTCTCCCTCGGGGCGCACGCCACCGACGGCTCGCCCGCTCACCTCCCTCCCCTGCCATCTATAAAAGGCCACGCCAGCCCTCACCACGCCGTGCCATCTCCCTCGCCCCACCCATCTCCCTTCCTCTCCTCGCCCGCCCATCTCCCTCTCCTCGCCGGCAATGTCTTCCAGCGACTCCGACGAGGGCGCGTGGCCGATCGGCGTCTGGCCGCTGAGCCTCACCGTCGGCGACACGGAGGATCTGGCCCAGTTCGGCCTGATGGTGCCGCCGGCAGCCAAAGTGCCGCGGCCGTGGCGGATCGGGGCGGACGGCATCCCCACCATGGGACCGCCGCCGACGAGGCAGCAGCTCCACGCGTTCCTAGGCGGCCGCTACAACCGGAGGGCCCGGCGCAGGTGGTGGCGCAGGAAGAACTTCGACATTGTCCTCGGCGCGTTCAGGGATGCGGCGGCCGGCCTCACCGTCGGGGACATTACCGGCAAGGCCGGCACTTCCCGTGGTCGCCGCCGGCACGGCCCACCTCCAGCCGCCCCCACCGCCCCGGCACAGCAGGCGCCCCTGACCCGGCGCTGGTCGAGATCCCGCCGGCGCAGGCCGCCCTCGCGCAAGACGGAGACCCCGACGACACGCCAGGGCTACTTGCGGTGCTGGCCCAGTCGGCAGAGGAGGCGGCGGCGGCGGCCACTCGTGAGGAACGAGAGCGGCTGGCGGCCATAGCGGCGGTGCAGGAGCAGCAAGCGCGGGAAGACAACTGGTGGGATTTCAGCAGCAAGGACGACGACGACGACGACGGTGACGGCGACGGCGGCGAAGGAGAGGCTGGCAGTATGGCGCCGGTCGTCGACCTCACCAGCGGCAGCGACGACGAGTAGTCTAGTTTTAGGGTTTTTATTTAAATTTCGGTTTAAGTTATGTAAGAGCAGTGCTCGGTTATGTTTAGTATTATGTAAGGTAGTTTGAATTATGAATGAACTCGGAATGGCTTATCTGAAGAAAAAAACGTATGTTTAATTTGATGTTAGTCGTGCAACTTCAAAAAGTAACATGCATTTCAACGTTACGAGAAAAATCAGTGCTCGGTTACGCATGCATGGGGCCTTCACTCATACTCGAACGGTCTCTGAAAAATTCTTAAAGCAATAAAAAAGCCAGAAAACTTTTCATGCATCCTAATGATGATGGTGGAACAGTATAAAAAATGTGGGTACATTTGAAGGCTGTCGGAAAAAACTCCTTTCAGACGGGGCCTTCGGTCCTGCCCAAACGGGGTCTGGAGAAGGAGGCCAACTTGTCGACATATTCGGAAAAATTATAGAACATTCATAAAGCGATGAAAAATACAAAAAACCTGGCATGCATCCTACTGATACTGGTAGAACACTATAAGAAAAATTTCTAGAAGGACAGAAAACAATTATAAGAAAAATTTATAGAAGGAAATAAAAACAATGGTAAAAAAATTGCCTACTGTGCTTGCAGGCCACAACTGTGCTTAATCGGTCCGGCCCGATCAAGCCGGACGGCGAAACGGCCGGCCTGCAGCACAGTCAATCGGGGCAGTGGCGGGACGGGGCGGGAATCAGAGGAGTTCGAAAGGGAGGTGGGAGGCAGGTATATAAGGCGGTCGCGGCGTCGTTCGGCGGGCGAGGTGGGACTAAACTTTAGTCCTCACCCCCGCCGACCCTGCCCCCGCACCGCGCAGAGTCAATGGGCCGGCCCACGCGTGCCGTCGCGCACTCTCACTGTGCTGGCCAATGCACGCTGTCGAAGACTTTTTTGTTTTTTGTTTTAAAAATAATATTAATAAAACTCCATACGTAATATAGAATTGTTAACTATATTTATTACAATTTATAGGTAAAAATAATCAGTATTTTTTTAATAATTTATGAGTTTTGTGTAAATGCCTAACATTTTGCAGCTTATTAAAACTTATTAATTAGTTTATTGATATAACTAATAATTTGGAAAGGACAGTTCATAAAAAACTGTACTTGACATAGAATTATTTAAGTAGTTAAATTAAAAACAGTACTTAATACATAATTCATTAAGTAATTATATTAAAAAGAGTACTTAATAGGGAATTTATTTCGTGTTGAAAATATACATATGAAAAATTTACTATTGTTATTTCTGCACGAATTGACAAGCTTATATTAAAAAATAAGATAGTAATAATGTCAGTTGACTTTAGTTAAAGTCACATGACATTATTACTACCTATTTCAATAAAAATCTGAAAGGCGGCTATATAAGCCAGTCCTGGCGTCCCTGGGCGCGCGAGGTTGAACAAAAAAGCGCCCCTTCCACCTCTCCCCGCGCCGTGAATTGTAGAATAAAAAAAATTGATGCCAAAAAAAAGCCACCTGTGCTTGCACGCCGCAACTGCGCTTAATCGGTCCGGCCCGATCAAGCCGGGAAGCGAAAGGGCCGGCCTTTCGGCCCAGCTACGGCCTGCAGCACAGACCAACGGGGCAGAGGCGGGGCGGGGCGGGAATTAGAGGAGTTTGAAACGGTGGTACCAGCTTGGTATATAAGCAGGTCGCGGCGTGGTTCGGCGGGCGAGGTGGGACTAAACTTTAGTCCTCACCCCGCCGACCCTGCCCCCGCACCGCGCGCAGAGTCAATGGGCTGGCCCACGCGCGCCGTCGCGCACTCTCACTGTGCCATCGCGCACAGTCAAGACTTTTGTTTTGTTTTTTTAAATAGTATTAAGTTTTTTAGTTATTTATGCCTGTCTTATAGTATACAGAAATTCTATAATTAATAAAAAACCATACGTAATATAGAATTGTTAACTATATTACTTATAATAATAACGAGTTGTTTATTTAAATTTATACGAGAAACTAATGAGTATTTTATAAGTAATTGCTAAAACAATAATGAGTTTTTTGATAATAAAATGATAATGAGTTTTTTTGTATAGAATTTTGAAATAAGTTATTTGTGTAGATTAGTAATTACATGTTTAATATTTATGTAATGTTAATTAATGTCTAAAATATATTTAAAATATATGCAAAGTTTAGTACTGTAATGTGTTGCATTAACGGCTAAATGTGTTTACATAATAATAATGCGTCGTTTTTTTAATTTATAAGTAAGAATAATGAGTTTTTTGTAATGTGTTTTCGGTGCGTTTCACGGAGACCAAACGCACGTTGCGTCACGCCCGGTCAGTGTTTTCGGTGCGTTTCACGGAGAAAATCATAGGAAATTCATATGGTGCCAGAAAATTATGAAAACTTGCAGGCATGATGGCCCTGCCGATGAGTGCGTGTGAAAAAAGTGTGGAGTCCACTGGCTGAGTAAGAAAAGAGAACACAGTTCGGGGCTAACATCGTTCATATCCGATCAGTGCCGGTTGCATGGGAGGTACGAGGTGGCACCCACGAAAGGTCACCCAAATTTGGGAAGCAGTGGGCATGCCCATCTTAGGGCCCCACGCAAAAGTTGAACGAATTCGGACACCAAACGCACGTTGCGTCACGCCCGGTCAGTGTTTTCGGTGCGTTTCACAGAGAAAACCATAGTTGGGAACCCCTCCCCGGCAGACCGAGAGGTAGGTGGTTGCACTGGGGCTACGTGATGGCAACGTGTGGAAAAAGTGTCGTGACGTTTGACGGAGTAGAAAAAAACCGTAGTTGGGAACCATATTTAAAAAAAATTGTTTTCCGTTTGAAGTTAAAAAAATAAACAAAATGACAAAATAAACATATTTCATACTGTAATGTGACTTTACCCACTGCCGGGCAGTTCACTTCCAGACAGTGTACTGCCAGGCAGTTAAGTAAAGCCATATCACAATATAAGATATGACCATGCATGGACTACCGGAGGCGGCTATATAAACTGGTGTGGACATCCTTCGGCCGCCGAGGTTGGACTAAATTAGAATGGCTGTTGCACGCCAAGGAGTGACAGAAGCGACGCGGGCCCGACCGAATCTATGACCTGGACTGCGTGCACTGGCCGGCACAGTGAGAGTGCGCGAAGGCGCGCGTGGGCCGGCCCATTGACTCTGCGTGCGGTGCGGGGGCAGGGTCGGCGGTGGTGAGGACTAAAGTTTAGTCCCACCTCGCCCGCCGAACGACACCGCGACTGCCTTATATACCTGCCTCCCACTACCATTTCGAACTCCTCTGATTCCCGCCCCGCCCTGTCTCTGCCCCGTTGGTCTGTGCTGCAGGCCGTAGCTGGGCCGAAAGGCCGGCCCTTTCGCCGCCCGGCTTGATCGGGCCGGACCGATTACGTGTAGCTGCGGCCTGCAACCACGGTTGGGCTTTTTTTTTCTTGCATCACTATTTTTTTTTGCCTTCTATGAGTCACGGCACGGGGGGAGGTCGGAGGGGCGCATCACTATTTTTTTGCATCAGTATTTTTTTCATCACTTTATGGAAAAAAATAGTAAGTTCTTTATAATTAGTTACTATAACAATACTAAGTTTGGGGTCCATCGGGTAACGTTAAAATGGTTGCATTAAAAAATTGCATTAATAATTTCTGACATTAAAAAAACATCGAGGATAATGGCTTTCTTTTTGAAGAATATGCATGATCCATGTGAACCTTCACAAGCTCTCAGCAGATGAAGACTCACATCGATCCTGCATATCCACCAAATAGAGTCCCACAAACCGAGATGTTTGTGCATTGACCGAAAGAAAATTATATAAGGAAGTCAACGACGCTCTGGCTTAGCGATGTGGTATTAAACTACAATGCATGTTTGTAATAAATGCATCGTGGGCCAGCCGGCGGTGGTTTTACGGGACGGGCCAACTGGCCCACTATGCCGTGACCACGTCGATGACACCGTACGTGCGTGCATGGCATGGAAACCAAGCCGCCATTACCTCGCCCCAGGACCGCCTAGCCCCGCCGCCTCCACGCACGTCCTCACCCGTCCCCGATCCGACGGTCGCACCGCTGTGGCCGTCCAAACTCCCTTCCCTGCCGGCCTGACGGCGGCCATACAATCCGTCATCTGCGCGCGCGACTTGGATCTCTGGCCCGGCCGTGCCGTCTGGGCAAATTCGCCGGCACCCTAAACCCTAGGACGGGCAGTCGGCCATCGCGCTCGTGTGGGCAGAGGGTGCGCGGCTGCCATGACTAACCGACCCCGGGTGGGGTTTGGCAACGAGGGCTGCCGGTGCTCATCGAGACACCGGAAGGTATGGTATCTCATTAAACTATAGGTAATCTTTTTTTAATCTCATAACTAGTTAGATAACTGGCATCTTATTTAGAATGCAAGAATTGGGAGATGTGTACTGCTCGGTTGAGAAGTGGTGCGAATTGGTGGGAAAATTCACACCCAGACAGCGCATGATGTTACGTGGCACAAATTTGGACTGTATGCTGAGAATTCCTTCCGTGAAAATGAGGAAATATTTATTGGAATTTATGATTACAACGTATGACAGTACTAGAAAGCGATTTATTATTCGGCCAAATACTGATGGCATCAGTGTGCTTAATGAAGATGTTTACGACATATTCGGGCTACGTAACGAGGGTGATGATGTCAGTAGCATGATAGCAATAGTACAACTAGATGCAAAAAAATGTGTTCCGAATCGGTTTCTAGACAAAAGAACAGGCCTAATCCTCATCGTTGAGTTGATAAAAAATATTGTTGATACTCAGTCATATGATGATGATTTTGTTAGAAGGGCCGTACTGGTTCTTATGGGTACAGTCTTAGCACCACAATCCATCAAGTTTGTTCCTTATCGTTATTACAAAATGGTGGAGGACGTGAATGCTATCAAGTCATACAATTGGAACGATTTCACGTTGCGGGTGTGCATGGATGCTATTAAAAAATCGGTTGAAGATCTTGAAAAATTCAAGTGTCCTATCGGGAACTTGGCTCTTCTTCAGGTACAATTCATTTCGTAATAGTTGTATGTACTCCCTCCGTTTCTTTTTAGTCTGCATATAAGGTTTGGTCAAAGTCAAGCTTTACATAGTTTGACTAACCTTATATTAAAAAATATCAACATTCGCAATATGAAATCAACATTTTCAAATGCAACATGAAATGTATTTACATATTATATAGTTTAAGTATTGTAGGTGTTCATATTTTTTAATATAAATTTGGTCAAAATTTGTGTAGTTTGACTTTGACCAAAACTTATACGCGGAGTAAAAAGGAACGGAGGGAGTACATATAATTTTTATGTGATTTATGTGTCTGACTAGTTGTGTTTACTATCATACAGTATATATACTGGGAAAAAGTTGAGCCAATTGGTGTGGATACATTTGATCCTTTGTCTAGTGAATACCCACTAATGGTTAACTGGCAAGAAACGGAAGGGAAAAAGAGAGACGACTATGACAACATGCACGGGCGTGGCACCGGCAATGTAAGTCAATAAGTATAGTTCTTATTGGTTGCACATAGTAATTAACTGTAGTTGTTATATAATTTATTTATTTTTATGTTGTATAGCTTGAAAACTGCGTTAGCGAAGAGTACAGACGTGCTAAGGTAGCACGTGAAGGGACTGTCACAGATGAAGAAACGAAGAAACCTAAACGGAAAGGTGGTGGCAGGAGTAGAAAGCCAAGCACGCCAGGGGTTTCATCGAACACGACTAACAGTATGGACCGTGTGATGACATACATTAAGCTGCTTCACAAGGAGGTTCTCAATATACCCGAAAGATGTGCACAGGTAATTTAGAAGTTATACTAAACATGTTTTAGTTCTTCAAGTACTTATCGTGTTTCATTTGTGTTTGTAGATGGTAATGGAAAAGTTGAACACGGAAGGTGTGCTGTACAAACCCAATAAGAGGGACACCAATGACGAATTTGATAATGTAGGTGAAGGAGTTGGGATGGAGAATGGCCAGTACAAGTCATCAAAATATTGGCCAGATATTGATTCACCTACCGACGTGGAGCTAGTAACATCTTTCATGGGTTTCAATGATACCTACGTGCCCGTTGATGACACGGGTGCTCCGGCGACGACACCGGGTAGAGGTGACGCTACTGATCCTTTCATTATAGACGATAATGCAAAGTCTCCTTGTTCGTCATCAACTGTATGTACAAAAGAGTTTCCGTCCATGTCCCGAACCCCGCAGAATGCCGATATTTCTGGTGAGTCTATGGGTGGTTTGTCACCAACAAAGTCTGAAGACAAGTATGAGAGTTTCCCGGCAAAGAGCAACATAGGTAATGGTGAAGGCAGTCAGGACAATGAAGGTAAACGCAAACGAAATCCGTCGAAATATTGTCAATCCCCGTACGACCTTCTCATTACCCGCAAGAAACGTGTTAAAAAAGGTAAGTCAAGTACTACTTTATAATTCATTCACGCATTATGTATATTTTTTATTATTTTTAATGACTGTACCTGCATTGATTTAGATCTGTTTGCATCGTCACCTCATTCAATTCTGGCTAGTTCCCTTAATATGACTCCGGATCACATAGAGGCAGCCAGAGTTTTTGTTGAGACTCTCGCATCGACAAAGAAGCATGCACACCGAACCGTGGTCGATATGCCGCCACCAGATGGGGACATATGCACGCTAGCTATGCTTCACGATCCTGACGTTTAAATGGTTGAATGGCGCTGTAAGTATGAGTTTGGTTTTAACAAAACTCTTATTTGTACTTCACAAGTTGATAGAAATTTTTTGTTTATGTATGCAGATAATCAATACATATTGTAAACACCTACAACACCGTGATTTCTCTGACCGTTTCATATCAACAACGTGGTTCCCCAAATTTATGTTGGGTAGGGCTAGGGGAAAGACCAAGTCAATTAGTGATTTGGATTCAGAACAAGTTACAAAGAAATCAAAAGTCCTCGCAAGAGTAATGGATGAGTATTTCAGACGGGACAAGGTATTCCTTTCATATTTATTTGTTTTTGTTAGTCATTACTATTTAATTGCACTAACATCATTTTATTATTATATAGGCGTATTTTCCTATGCACGTTAATGATAATCATTGGATAACCATAGTGATGCACACCGTCAAGGATGAGTTTCAAGTTCTTGACTCAAATTCGAAAGGCGCAATTAGCCAAAGAATTCGCAATATGATTGCCACCCTGGTACGCCATAATTTTCACACTCGCATTCAGAAAATTATTGAGTCATACATTAATTTCTGGTTTGTTAATTTGTTTCAGAGAGCTGAAATTTCTAAGGATATTATGGAGGCCAACTCTATTCTTGAATTAAAAAAAATTCCAGATGTCTCATCGTGGCCAATTAATGAGTATAAAATGCCGAGACAACATGATGGGTAAGTTAAATGAGTACAAGAAAGTGCATGCTATATCCTAAACTGATCACACATGTTTATTGCAGAGTGTCTTGTGGACTTTTTGTGATGTGGTGCATAAAATACTGGGACGGAGATCACTGGACACATGAATTTGACCAGCAAGAGATTAATGAGTCAAGGCCACGTATTGTCGCGGAAATCATGTTTTCTGAAGTCAACAGATTAGAGAAAGTGAAGATGAAAATTGTTAAAATCATGGAGAAGGAGTAGGTATTAGCATCGGTAGGGTTTTAGTCCCGTAGAAGGTTTCCCTACCGTTGTTGGATACTTTGATCGATTGTAATGCGACATGGCACTGGGATAGATTTCGACAACTTTTCACGTTTTATTTATTGCTTTCGTGAGAAACTACACATTTAAATGCGTGTGGGCAAGTAATATTTTTTCTGTCCTAAAATGTATCAGTTTGCCTCTGCGATATTACATGTACTGTTGTTGTTGTTCCTACTCGCGGCGGTCATTTTTTTATTAAAAATATGCCCGCCGTCCTGAGTTGGTGCGATGTGGATAAAACCTGCACAATTTCCCACGTTGATTCTGGTGGCAGCAGCGGCGCTGGATCCGACGAATATTCCAGCCCGTGCGGTGGCCGACAGCCGAGGCAGTGGCGGGCCCATGAAGTCGAGCTAGTGCGGGCTGGCGCCATTCGCCGTGCGGCACGCGCGGGTCTGCTGGCCCAGCAGCCGGCCGACCGACAGCCGCGCGCCCGGTTGCACACGTCACGTCCCGCCCCAGCCAGCGGGCACATGCAACGATCCCGAGGGTGATCTGTCGGCCATAAATGACGCGCGTCGGGCGCGTGGGCCGATCCTCTTCGTGTGCGGTGCCCTACTGTGCGCCGTGGCCTCCCCGCTCGGCGGCCGAAAGGCCTCGCCAGAAGGCGTTGTAGTTTACTGTACGTGTGCGCGCCCGGCCAAAGCTGGGGCTTTTTTTTAAAAAAATTGTCACATACATTAAATTTCAAAAAAGTTCATAAGTTGACTAAGTCATGACAGCAGTAACACATTCATACAAATATAATATGTTTCACACATAATAATATAAATCGCATGTCTTCATATGAATCGCATGTCTTATAAAATTGAACAAGGTGGCATAAACATTAACTCAAAGTGCCATGTCTATTATTCTTAAACAAATAAACTGAAAGTGCTAATGACTTTCATCGAACAAGGTGGTTTAAACAATAAACTCAAAGTGCCATGTATCTTATTCTTAAACAAATAAAATGAAATTGCCAGTGCCTTCAATTGATTATGAATACTTCATCCTTATGCCCGGTTCCTACATAACAAAGTGTAAACAACTCATCAGACAATTGTGAAGAGAGAACCAAAAAATAATTAAAATAATGAAAAACTTACTTTTCATTCTCAGGGCAAGTTTGCCGTCTATGGCCCTCTGTCTTACAAATGCCACAAAGAGGACCGGGTTTTTTCTCAGAAAATGATTTTGGTCTTCCATTTTTTGTAACATTTGGATCTTTCTTTGCCCGCCCTGTCCTGCTCTGTTTAGGGGCGCCCTTCGTGGAAACTTTCACGGGATCACCTATGACATCAACATGTTGTTCCGGCTGACGTGGCTCCTCATGCACATTTGTTCTACTACCAACAACATCATCATCAGGGACCTTTTTTTTCGCTATTATATTCTGCAGACACTGCATCAACTCATCATAGACGAATGGATCATTTGAAGCAACATGAAAAGCTTCAGCTCCTGTTATACTGAGTTGACTATAGCGAGCACGCTGCTCTGCCCCTGTCCAACCCCAGCCAAACAAGACACTCTTTCGCTGTGCAGGCAGCCCACCTCTCGTAACTTTCGACATCCTCTTAAGGATGCAACACTTCGGTATTTTAGATATTTTGAGATGAACCAACACATACAGAATGTGTTTGCAAGGCAATCCTTTCCGAAGCATTCGTCCACAACTGCAGTCTATCGTATTCTCAGAGTTTTCAGCTTGATAATTCACGCTGAACTGAAATTTCCGGTTATTTCTCCATGTCACGATGAAAGTGTGGCAGTCAACTCCCACTAGCGTCTCAAAAATCTCAAGCTCTCCCATCTTCTTCAGATCTTGTTGAAGAATATAAAAATTGGAATGAGTGAATACTTCGGCGGCATGCTTCTCAATATCCTTATATTCTGTGACTGATGGTGGCAATGACTGATTTGAAACACAGTCATCATGCGCCTCGTTCTCACGTAGTCGGACTATGCAATTCTCATAATGCACAACTAGGTCAACGATAGTCATACCGCCGTCCAAGTGCAGGACAAGAGTTAAGACTTTCACTCCTCTGATTACTGCGCATACCTAGAAAAAAACCATCTGACAGATATGATGCTGCCCACAGACTCCTTTTCCTGTACATCCTACTCAGCCACTCTTCTGTTTTATCAGTCTTCCATTTACGGACGAAAGCGTGCCATCTCGCCTCAAAGTTGGCTGGAGAGGTGGAGTAGTACAAGAGTGCCCTGAACTCACTTAGCGATTTGTAATTAAGGTGCTTTTGCATGTTTTTTTCCACGTGCCATGAGCAGAGATGGTGCAACACATCAACCAAAACCAACTGAATAGCTCGTATCATTGCAGCGTCCCCATCTGTGATGATTGACCTTGGCTTTTTCTGACAATTGGCCTTCAGGAATGTCTGGAGCAGCCACACGTACGTCGCTTCGGTCTCGTCGGACACAATGGCGCAACCAAAAACTATGGTGCAACGGTGATTGTTTACACCAACAAAGGGGATGAACGGCATACCATATCTGTTCATCTTATATGTGCTGTCGAACATCATCACATCTCCATACAATTGATAGTCCCGTCGCGACTGTGCATCGCACCAGAACATGCTCTTCAAACGGCCCTCCTTATCTTGCACGTACTCAAAGAAAAACTCTGGATCCTTCTCCTTTCTGCTCCTCATAATCCCGATTGCCGTGTTAGCATCACCCTTCGCAATCAACTTCATTTTTTCACGGCAACATAGGTTGTACACGTCTCGTCTCAGAAACCCACACTTATCATACGAGCCATACCTGCTAATGAAGTTGTCAATGATGATATGCTTTCTGATCCCAGCTCCTTCCATCGCCAAGATCTCAACTATCTGGTGATCTCCCATCACTCGATGTGACCGCAGAAATACCACCTCATCTGGTCTAGCCAACAAATGGTTGTGATCATCCATAAAAGCTGCCACGAACCAAACTCCACGTTCTTTGTCCAACTTCACGACTAAATGTGCGCCACACTCACAACGAGTCTCTGGTCTTAGCCTGCGGGTACGGCCCTCCGGGTTTAAAAATTTACTGAGACGTTTTCCTGCCCTCGAGCAAACGTATCTCCTATACCGAACAGTGGTTGAAAGTCCTTTTCCTCGTTTCACCTTATCTTTTCTGATACTGAATCCACGGTCTTTGGCGTAGTTATTATAGAACATGTGAGCCTCCCATTGTGATGCAAATGTCATACCCATAACCTTCAACTGTGTCTCCAGCGCACGTTGCTGGATTTCAGCTTCCTCAATGTCCATATTAGCTCCATCCTCATGATCATATCCATCTTCACCACTCCAACCATCAAAGTTAGCCTATAATATTCCACATAAGCAAGTGTAAGTTGTCATTACCAACTTTTTATTATTCAATGACATCTTAAATTTTGGACCGAACCTGGCTTATGTTATCCCCGAAAGATTCAACACCATAATTTTCTTCGTTCTGAACGTCAATATCCTCCTGCACATAAAAAAATCATATGCACGTGTAAGTACCATGTGGTTCTTCATCCGACGAAAAGAATGTACACGACACTTACGTTTTCACTACAAGCACCCTCCTCCTTCTTTTCAAAATCCTCCTCAGATAAATTATCGTACGACGACCAGGATTCATTGTCGCTGCCATCATCATCATCTTTACTATCATTACCATTCGTACGATCAACACTATCGCTACCATCCCACTCACTCGTGTCCAAAAACAGATCCGTAAATCCAGTTTCTTTATCCATTAAATGATCTCTCAACCAACACTGCAATATTATAATAAAAATTGATCTATCAATTTTAAATCAAATTAAATGTACTATGATCATACAGATGAGAAATTCTTATCTAACAAGTGATTGCACATAATTATTTACCGATTCAATTTTTTTGACAAACTAGAAGGCTTACATGGCATGCACGTGCACTTCGGCCGGCCTAGCGTGGCTGCGGACGGCGAGGACGTTCCCGGAGAGGTTGATCACGGATTTGCGGGCGTCGACGGCGTCACGGAGGAGACATCACGTACGGCGGGCGACTCCAAGATCTGTCCGCGCCGGCCAGATCCCGGGTGAAGACGGGGAGAAGGCGGCAATCGGCCGAACGGGACGACGTTGGAATTGGCAGCGTGATCACGGCTAGATCGGCGGGGAAAGGCGGCTGTCGGCGGGTAAGGGCGATGATCGGCGGGGCGGGGCGACGTTGGAATGGGCCGCGTGATCAGCGCAGGTCGTGGGTTTTTTTTCGCGCGACGGAGAGAGGGCAGTTGCGAGCCGGCCGTATCGGCTCGAGCCGTGCGCTCGGCTCTACCTGTATGGGCACGCCGCATACGGCGCGGGATACGTTAAGCACCGTATGCCCAAAATGCCCTTATATGTTAA
>NC_041393.1:526209105-526226296 GCF_002162155.2 Triticum dicoccoides
GGCGGGATGGATGCAGTCCTGGTGCGAGTGGCAGCGGTGCCCGGGACTGCGGCAAAGAGCAAAGGGGCGACAGAGGATGGGCCAACCGGAGGGGCAGAGGATGGGTGGCGGCGGCAGGCAGAAGGAGCACCAGCGGGTCGGACCTCGACCAGTCCGTGCGTGAGGAGGAAGAAGAGAAAAAAAATACGGGAAAAGTGGGTCCCATGCCTTTTTTTTTTTGGAAAACAAGTGGACTTTATTCAACCGAAATAACAGATACATCGTTTGTGAGGAATGGTACAATCTCAATCATAGGCTCCTCAAATCAATCAATGGTAGAAGAAAATCTAGCCAACCTAGCAAGCTCGTGCGTAACCTTATTGGCTTTCCTATTACAATGTACAAACCTAGAGGTAGAAAAATCACACGTCAAAAAATAGCAATCATCAAAAATTGCCGTCGGCGCTCCCGCTGACCGTCCGCCATTATTCATCGTTTCAATAACCTCCAAATTATCAGAACTAATAGTTAGGCGATTGCAACCCGCACGTTGCGCTAGTGAAAGACCGAATCTGAGAGTCCAAGCTTCCGCTGTTAGAGCATCGATGCAATGATCAATTTTCCAAGTACCCTGCAATAAAGTGGGTCCCACGCCTGTTTACAGGTTAATTTACTGTTTCTATTATGCCGCGCCTGTTTTCAGCCCTTATGACATGCCGCGAACTATAAACACAATTTTACAGTCCGCGATATAAGGGGTCAGCTAGAGATGCTCTAACACGGAGAGGCAAGCCCCAAGAAAAACAAGCCCGTGCGGTCGGTAGTTCCCTGTTTACGTGTTGCTGCGCTGATGTTTAGTACCACATCGGTATTCCAGGTCGATACACCGTGGAATAAAACGTGAAGCCCGGGTGCTGGCATACACCGTGCGGCAAGCACGGTTACTGCACGAAACCAATATACTGTGATTACCGATGGCCAGCGCCAACAATGCGACAGGTGTGCCTTCTGCAGCAAAACACACCTCATCACAAAATCTTGAGAGCTAACAAATAATAGTATTCTGTCATTGCAGGGGCGCCTTTTGCTTTTCAAAGCCAAATAAGACTCTTATACCTCTTATATGTATTATCCTCCAGCCCACCGCTTGAATCCCTACTTCCAGCTGACTCTCTATCATAAGTTACATCTCCACACTCTTAAAAATATTCATAATTTCTTTCTTATTTTCATTTTCATCTTTTTTATGGAAGTCATGAACATTTTCTTAAAATTATGAACTTTTCAAGAAGTCATTTTTTCCAAATTTGTTTTTTGTTTATTTTTAAAAATGGTGATCCTTTTCCAAATTCATGGAGTAATTACAATTTCACAACATTTTTTGTATTCACTAACTTTTTTGAATTCGTGATTTTTTTTTCAAATTTGCTAATTCCTTTCAAATATGCTCTAGCAGAAGTGCACTAGACGCAAAATTGAAGCCCCATACTAGTTAGGTAGGGCGCTGTAGCACGTGCTAGGTTGGGCGCTGTAGCATGTGTGCAGGGGTGGCGAGACTGGAGCTTCCTCTTTACCTGTTCGTTCCGGCCGGCTACATCGATTTGCTTTTGCAATGACCAGCGTAGTGTCTGGCTTCAGGTAGAAAGGAAGAGAAAAAGAACACGACCGGCCAGCTAGTGTACTGTGCTGCCGTGCGCGTACATATTTTAGACGCGAAAAGAATATTTTTTTCAAACAAACAAACAATGGTTTGTCTAATTCACATCTAAATGTTTTTTAAGGATGTCACATCTAAGCTTGCATAAATATATAATGCAGCAACAAGAGCAAAAAAATATTAGGGAAAAAAATAGACCACAAATAAAATGAACATCAGGTTAGATGTGACATAACTATGTCACATCTAGATGTGTACTAGACAGACCCAACAAACAAACAAGCAAGGACAAACAAAGGGACCATAAACAGTTGCTTATATCATCTTAGTTATGTCACATCTAGATGAATCCTAGACACACCCAAAAAAGAAACCCTTGAGAATGTCTGACTAACTGAAATTCTAAGACGCGGGTAGAAGCAAGCAACCGGAGACATCCCGGCCGTCGATGCATATTGTTGAAGACCCGGATAACAGAGCTAAGAGCAACTCTACCAGACCCCGCATCTGTCCCGACACGGAAAATAACCGTCAAAATGCGGGTAGGGGCGGAAAAATCTGCCCGATCAGACCCCGCATATCGCCCCGGCCCGCAAAAAATTTTAGGTGGCGCGGCAAAATCTCGGCCCCAACACGCGAATACGCGGGTTTCCCCGTCACGGCTGCGGTGCCCTGCATCACAGAGAAGTAGTTGGCGGGAGGGACATTTCAGCCCGCGCGCATTTTTCCGACCCCCTTCCGCCGCTGACCGCCCTTGCTTCCGCCCGCCCGCCGCCGGCGATTCCGCCAAATCTGCGGGCAGAAAAACGCCGCGGGGCCGCCCACCATCCTCCCGCGCCGTCACGCTGCACCGATCCCCCGGAGCCAGCGAGAAGAGCGCCGTCATTGCCGGGGATCGACCACCGTCGAGCCCGCCCCTCGTCGCCGCCCGAGATCGCCCGCCGCATCCTCCACCGATTAGTGCGTATTTTGTGATCTTTGCGAGCGAGCGGTATAATTCATTGACGCGCCGGTATGCATGTAGATGGATTTGAGCCCGTGACAGAAGTTCTTGCTCACCTATTCGTTCGATTCGGACGACTCGGATGTTGAGACCATGCTTGCCAACTTTCGGCAGCAGACATTAGTCATGGTACTTGCCGTGAAGGAGCACGAAGACGAGAACTGAAAGAGAAGGCGAGGATCGACCGTCAAGCGTCTTTGCATTCCTCGAAATCTTCATCTTAGGAACGAGATGTTGATGCAAGACTACTTCACGAAAAATCCTACATATCCACCACACCTCTTCTGGAGAAGGTACCGAATGCGCCGATCTCTTTTTGTGAAAATTGTTCAAGCTTGTGAGGCAAATTGCCAGTATTTTACTCAAAGAAGAAATGTTGCGGGCTTAAAGGGATTTAGTGCATATCAAAAAATCTCCGCAGCTATGCGGATGATTGCATATGGCGTTCCGGCTGACTATGTCGATGAGTACTGATGACCCACAAGTTTAGGGGATCTATCGTAGTCCTTTCGATAATTAAGAGTGTCGAACCCAACGAGGAGCAGAAGGAAATGATAAGCGGTTTTCAGTAAGGTTTTCTCTGCAAGCATTGAAATTGTAGGTAATAGATAGTTTTGTGATAAGATAAATAGTAACGAGTAACAAGTAAATAAAGTAAATAAAGTGCAGCAAGGTGGCCCAATCCTTTATGTAGCAAAGGATAAGCCTGTACAATTTCTAATAATGAGAAAGGAGCTCCCGAGGACACATGGGAATTATCGTCAAGCTAGTTTTCATCACATTTATATGATTCGCGTTCGGTACTTTGATAATTTGATATGTGGGTGGACCGGTGCTTGGGTACTTCCCTTATTTGGACAAGCATCCCACTTATGATTAACCCCTATTGCAAGCGTCCGCAACTACAAAAGAAGTATTAAGGTAAACCTAACCACAACATTAAACATATGGATCCATGTCAGCCCCTAACAAAGCAACACATAAACTAGGGTTTAACCTTCTGTCACTCTAGCAACCCATCATCTACTTATTACTTCCCCATGCCTTCCTCTAGGCCTAAATAATGGTGAAGTGTCATGTAGTCGACGTTCACATAACACCACTAGAGGAAAAGACAACATACATCTCATCAAAATATCGAATGAATACCAAATTCACATGACTACTAATAGCAAGACTTCACCCATGTCCTCGGGAACAAACGTAACTACTCACAAAGTATATTCATGTTCATAATCAGAGGAGTAATAATATGCATAAAGGATCTGACATATGATTTTACACCAAGTAAACCAATTAACATCAACTACAAGGAGTAATCAACACTACTAGCAACCCACAGGTACCAATTTGTGGTTTTGATACAAGATTGGATACAAGAGATGAACTAGGGTTTTGAGAGAGATGGTGCTGGTGAAGATGTTGAAGGAGATTGACCCCCTCCCAATGAGAGGATCGTTGGTGATGACGTTGGTGGTGATTTCCCCCTCCCGGAGGGAAGTGTACCCGGCAGAACAGCTCCACCGGAGCCCTAGATTGATTCCGTCAAGGTTCCACCTCGTGGCGGCGGAGTTTCTTCCCGTAAGCTTGCCCACAATTTTTTCCATGGTAAAAGCTCTAATATAGCAGAAGATGGACACCGGGGGCCCATCAGGAGGCCCAGGAGATAGGGGGCGTGCCCTCCACTCTCCTGGGCAGGGTATGGGGCCCCTGGTGTATTTCTTTCGCTCAATAGTTTTTATAAATTCCAAAAACATGTTTCGTGGAGTTTTAGGATTTTTGGAGCAGTGCAGAATAGGTTTCCAATGTTTGCTCCTTTTCCAGCCAGAATTCCAGCTGCCGGTATTCCCCCTCTTCATGGTAAACCTTGTAAAATAAGAGAGAATATCCATAAGTATTGAGATATAATGTGTAATAACAGCTGATAATGCAATAAATATTGATATAAAAGCATGATGCAAAATGGACGTATCAACTCCCCCAAGCTTAGACCTCGCTTGTCCTCAAGCGGAAGCCAATATCGAAAAATATGTCCACATGTTTAGAGATAGAGGTGTCGATAAAAATAAAATACGGAGATGAGGGCATCATGATCATTCTTATAACAACAACATATATAGATTTTATCATATGATTTCTTATGCTCAAGTAACAATCGATTCACAATGTCAAGTATGGTTCAAAAACTTCATTGGGAACTAATAAACTATAATCTCAGTCATTGAAGCAATTGCAATTTATCATAACATTAGAAAGAGTCAACAATAGAGATTTTCAGCAAGTTCACATACTCAACTATCTTGTAGCCTTCTACAATTGCTAACATTCACGCAATACTTGTGGTTATGGAGTTTCAGCCGGACACTGAGAAAGATAGGGGCTTATTGTGTTGCCTCCCAACGTATTCACTTTTAGGTGATGTCAACAATAATAGCCCATGCTAACTTACATCCAATTGGATATATATATATCATGATCTTTCAAACACGAGGAGCTTGCCAAAGGATAAAATGAAAAAGGGAAAGGTGAGAATCACCTTGACTCAAGCATAAAGTAAAAACATAAAGTAAAAGATAGGCCCTTCGCAGAGGGAAGCAGAGGTTGTCATGTGCGTTTAGGGTTGATGCACAAAATCTTAATGCAAAAGAACGTCACTTTATATTTCCCCTTGTATGTGGACCTTTATTATGCAGTCCGTCGCTTTTATTACTTTCACAAAAAGATCGTACAAAGCTTATTTTCTCTGCACTAATAAGTCATACATATTTAGATAGCATTTTTTATTGCTTGCAACATGACAACTTACTTAAAGGATCTTACTCAATCCATAGGTAGATATGGTGGACTCTCATGGCAAAACTGGGTTTAAGGATATTTGGAAGCACAAGTAGTATCTCTACTTGGTGCAAGGAATTTGTCTAGCATGAGGAGGAAAGGCAAGCTCAACATGTTTGGAAGGTCAATGACAATATACTTTAACTGAGATGTCGGAAAACATAAACCATTACTTTGTCTTCCTTGTCCAACGTCGACTCTTTTAGCATGTCATACTTAATGAGTGCTCCCAATTATAAAAGGTGTCCAAGATAATATATTTGTATGTGAACCCCTCTTTCCTTATCACTTCCTATTAATTGCAACGATGACCAAAACTACGTTCATCAACTCTCAACAATTTTTATGCCTCATACTTTCTATGTGTGAAGTCATCACTATTCATAAGATCAATGTGAACCCTTTTATTCTTTCTACTTTCTAAAGATCATAGCAACATAGCAAAGCCCTTGACTCAACACTAATCTTTATTATAGATGACTCACGGACTCGATTACAAAAAGAGATCACAATGCAAAAACTCAAAACTACTTGTTATCAAAACTTCAATCTACTAGATCAAGATACTACTAAAAGGATCGAACTAAATAAAACGGTAAAGATAGGAGTGTGATGGTGATACGATACCGGGGCACCTCCCCCAAGCTTGGCAGTTGCCAAGGGGAATGCCCATACCCATGTGATTATGTCCTCGGAGGTGGTGAAGTAGGAGTTGTTGATGATGTAGGCTTGTCGTCCGTCTTCCAAGGCATAGGCTCTCCATCATAGAAAGATGATCGAGTCTCCGGGATCCTTAAATCTGCAACCAAACTCATCCCCTTGAATCTATATTCATACTCACAGTTCTGGTTTTGCAGGTCATATATCTGGGCTTGGAGGTGCTCGATTTTCTCTTGAATCTTGAAGATGGTCTCTCCAATGACCTTGGCATCTAACTTGTGGTTGTTGGTGAACTCCGTGATCATCATCTGGTTGGCGTTGAGTCCACGCTCCACCATCCCTTGGCACTTGAAAACTTGCTGCTCCACGGCTTCGAGCTTTGTCTCCATGCTTCCGGTACGCCTTGGTCCCTCCACATCGCGGATGTGCAGCACCCCCTCACGCATCTCAACGGTTTGAGGGTGTTGCAGCACCTCCGCGAGATAGGGGTTGATAACCCTCTCGAAAAACTTGTCCTTGGGAGAGCTTGGAGATGACATGATGCTCTAGATCTGAAACAGAAACAGCTTGAAACGAAAACAAAGGATATTTGCGTGACACGGTGGTCAAAACCTTCGGGAGTATATATAATGAATTTTTACTGACCAAAATACGTAATGTGCAAGAAAACGGAGTCCGGGAGGCACACGAGGTGTCCACGAGACAGGGGGCGCGCCCAGTAGGGGGGCGCCCTCCACTCTCGTGGAGGCCTCGTGTCCCTTTCGGACTACTTCTTTCTTCCGAAAATTCTTAAATATTGGAGTTGTTTTGGAGTCGTTTTACTTACCGTACCACATACCTATTACTTTTCGGAGTCTGGAACGTTCTGGAAAGTCCCTTATGTATTCCTCCGGGGTTACGGTTTCAATAATATTAGTTTCAACATTGATAGGATTACCTGAAATATAATGTTTAATTCTTTGATCGTTTACCACCCTCGAACTTGTGCCTTCGAAGTTGTTGATTTTTATGGCACCAGAACGGTAGACCTCCTCGATAACGTAAGGACCTACCCATTTTGAGAGAAATTTTCCTGCAAAAAATCTTAAATGAGAGTTGAATAATAAAACATAATCTCCTACGTTAAACTCACGCTTTTGTATCCTTTTGTCATGCCAGCGTTTGACTTTTTATTTAAATAGCTTGGCATTCTCATAGGCTTGGGTTCTCCATTCATCAAGTGAGCTAATATCAAACAATCTCTTCTCACCGGCAAGTTTGAAGTCATAGTTGAGCTCTTTAATAGCCCAATATGCTTTATGTTCAAGTTCAAGAGGTAAATGACACGCTTTTCCATAAACCATCTTATATGGAGACATACCCATAGGATTTTTGTATGCAGTTCTATAGGCCCATAATGCATCATCAAGTTTTTTCGACCAATTCTTTCTATATCTATTCACAGTCTTTTGCAAAATTAATTTGAGCTCTCTATTGCTCAACTCTACTTGACCACTAGACTGCGGATGATAAGGAGATGCGATTCTATGATTGACATCATACTTAGCAAGCATCTTACGGAAAGCACCATGAATAAAATGTGAACCACCATCAGTCATAAGATATCTAGGGACTCCAAACCTCGGAAAAATAATTTCTTTAAGCATTTTAATAGAAGTGTTATGATCAACACTACTAGTTGGAATAGCTTCTACCCACTTAGTAACGTAATCAACAGCAACTAAAATATGTGTATAACCATTAGAGGCGGGAAAAGGTCCCATATAATCAAAGCCCCAAACATCAAACGGTTCAATAACAAGAGAATAATTCATAGGCATTTCTTGACGTCTACTAATGTTACCTATTCTTTGACATTCATCACAAGATAATACAAACTTACGAGCATCTTTGAAGAGAGTAGGCCAATAAAAACCAGATTGTAGTACCTTGTGTGCAGTTCTATCTCCAGCATGGTGTCCTCCATAGGATTCAGAGTGACACTTGCGTAGGATCTGTTCATGTTCATGCTCACGCACACAACGTCTAATAACACCATCTACTCCTTCTTTATAAAGGTGTGGGTCATCCCAGAAGTAATGTCTTAAATCATAAAAGAACTTTTTCTTTTGCTGGTATGTGAAACTAGGCAGTATAAATTTAGCAACAATGTAATTAGCATAATCAGCATACCAAGGAGCAGTATGAGAAGCATTAACGGCCGCTAATTGTTCATCAGGAAAGCTATCATCAATAGGCAGTGGGTCATCAAGAATATTCTCTAACCTAGACAAGTTGTCTGCAACAGGGTTCTCAGCTCCCTTTCTATCAATAATAATATGCAAGTCAAATTCTTGGAGCAAGAGAACCCATCTAATGAGTCTAGGCTTAGCATCTTTCTTTTCCATAAGATATTTAATAGCAGCATGATCAGTGTGAATAGTAACTTTGGAATCAACAATATAAGGTTTAAATTTATCACATGCAAACACTACTGCTAAGAATTCTTTTTCAGTAGTAGCATAATTTCTCTGGGCAGTATCAAGAGTCTTACTAGCATACTGGATAACATTCAATTTCTTATCGACTCTTTGCCCTAGAACAACACCTACAGCATAGTCGCTAGCATCACACATAGTTTCAAAAGGTAAATTCCAATCAGGTGGCTGAACAATAGGTGCAGTGATCAAAGCTTTCTTAAGTATTTCAAATGCTTCTACACAATCATCACCAAAGACAAAAGGAATATCTTTTTGTAATAAATTAGTCAGAGGCCTAGAGATTTTATAAAAGTCCTTAATGAACCTCCTATAAAAACCGCTATGGCCAAGGAAACTTCTTATACCTTTTATGTCCTTGGGACAGGCATCTTTTCAATAGCATCAACCTTGGCTTTGTCAACTTCAATACCTCTCTCGGAAATCTTATGCCCCAAGACAATGCCTTCATTAACCATAAAGTGACACTTTTCCCAATTCAGGACGAGACTAGTGTCTTCGCATCTCTGCAAAACTCGATCAAGGTTGCTCAAACAATCATCAAAAGAGGATCCATAAACGGAAAAGTCATCCATGAATACCTCACAAATCTTTTCACAAAAATCAGAGAATATAGCCATCATGCATCTTTGAAAGGTAGCAGGTGCATTACATAACCCAAAAGGCATACGTCTATAAGCAAAAGTACCAAAAGGGCAAGTAAAAGTAGTCTTAGATTGATCCTTCGCTGACACAGGTATTTGAGAGAAACCAGAATAACCATCTAGAAAGCAATAGTTTGTATGTTTGCATAATCTTTCTAGCATTTGATCAATAAAAGGTAAGGGGTAATGATCTTTCTTAGTAGCTTTATTTAATTTGTGGAAATCAATTACCATCCTATAACCTGTGATAATTCTTTGCGGAATCAATTCATCTTTATCATTAGGGACAACAGTAATACCTCCCTTCTTAGGGACACAATGGACAGGACTTACCCATTGACTGTCAGCAACGAGATAAATTATACCTGCCTCCAGAAGCTTGAGTATTTCTTTTCTTACCACTTCTTTCATCTTGGGATTTAGTCGTCTTTGAGGATCTCTAACTGGCTTGGCATCTTTGTCCACTATAATTTTGTGTTGACATAATGTGGGACAAATGTCCTTGAGATCATCCAGAGTATATCCAATAGCTGCTCGGTGCTTCTTCAGAGTTTTCAATAATCTTTCTTCTTCTTTCTCTGAAACGTTAGCACTAATAATAATAGGATATATTTCCTTTTCATCAAGATAAGCATACTTAAGATTATCAGGTAATGGTTTGAGTTCAAACACGGGATCACCCTTGGGTGGAGGGGGGTCCCCAAGAATTTCAACGAGAAGGTTATGTTTCAGCATAGGTTCCTGTTTAAGGAACACTTCATCTATTTCCCTTCTCTCCTTCATAAACATCTCGTTTTCATGGTCTAGCAAATATTGTTCTAATGGATCAGTAGGAGGCACAACAATGGAAGCAAGACCAATAATTTCATCCTTACTAGGTGGTTCCCTATCACGAGGTTGTCTACGAAACTTAGCAAAATTAAACTCATGAGACATACCATCTATGCCAACGGTGAGAGTATCTTTTTCACAATCAATCTTAGCACTAGCTGTATTCAAGAAGGGTCTACCAAAAATAATGGGACAAAAATCATCTTGTGGGGAACCAAGAACAAGAAAATCAGGAGGGTATTTAACCTTCCCACACAAAACTTCAACATCTCTAACAATCCCAAAGGGTTTAATGGTATCCCTATTAGCAAGCTTAATAGTAACATCAATGTCTTCTAATTCAATGGGTGCAATGTCATGCATAATTTCTTGATATAAGGTATAAGGTATTGCACTAGCACTAGCACCCATATCACATAAGCCATGATAACCATGATCTCCTATTTCAACAGAAATAACAGGCATGCCTACGACAGGTCTATGTATCTTTGTGTCTGGTCTAGCAATATTAGCAGTCTCACCACAGAAATAAATAACATGCCCATCTAAATCATCATCCAAGAGATCTTTAACCATAGCAATACTAGGTTCAACATTAATTTATTCAGGAGGTGTATAAGTCCTAGTATTACTCTTACGAACAACAGTCGAAGCTTTAGCATGATCTTTTACCCTAACAGGAAATGGAGGTTTCTCAACATAAGTAGTAGGAACAATAGGATCACTATAGGTGATAGTCTTTTCTTCAACTGTAATAGGTGCAACTACTTTCACTTCAATAGAAGGATTATATTTAAACCACTTCTCTTTAGGGAGATCAACATGAGTAGCAAAAGATTCATAGAAAGAAGCTACTATCTCAGAGTCAAGTCCATACTTAGTGCTAAATCCACGAAAAGCATCGGTATCCATAAAAGATTTAACACAATCGAACTTAGGTGTCATACCTGACTCCTTACCATTGTTGGAACCCCAATCTTCCGAGTTGCGTTTAATTCTTTCCAATAAATCCCATTTGAAATCAATAGTCTTCAGCATATAAGAACCAGCACAAAAAGTATCGAGCAGGTTGCGATTATCAAGAGAAAGCCGAGCATAAAAGTTCTGAATAATCATTTCCCGAGAGAGCTCATGATTGGGGCATGAATATAACATTGACTTAAGCCTCACCCAAGCTTGAGCTATGCTTTCTCCTTCGCGAGGGCAGAAATTATATATGTAATTATGATCACGATGAACAAGATGCATAGGATAGAACTTATGGTGAAATTCCAACTTCAATCGCTTATAATTCCAAGATCTCGTATCATCACATAGCCTATACCATGTCAATGCATCTCCCTTCAAAGATAAAGGGAAGACCTTCCTTTTGACAGCATCATCGGGAATACCTGCAAGCTTAAATAATCCACAAACTTCATCCACAAACATAAGGTGTAAATCGGGATGCAATGTTCCATCTCCTGTAAATGTATTAGCTAGCAGTTTCTCTATCATACCCAAAGGAATCTCACAATAAATATTTTCATAAAGTTCAGTAGGTTGAGGAGCAACTCTTTGCTCTTCTGGTTGGGGTGAAGATACCCCGAACAAGCCCCTCAAAGGATTAGTTTCCATAGTGACAAGTAACAGAAAATTTCAGCACACTATATAAATGTTTCCTTACCAAGTTCCACTCACCAAAAGCGCTACACCCCCGGCAACGGCGCCAGAAAAGAGTCTTGATGACCCACAAGTGTAGGGGATCTATCGTAGTCCTTTCGATAAGTAAGAGTGTCGAACCCAACAAGGAGCAGAAGGAAATGATAAGCGGTTTTCAGTAAGGTTTTCTCTGCAAGCACTGAAATTGTAGGTAATAGATAGTTTTGTGATAAGATAAATAGTAACGAGTAACAAGTAAATAAAGTAAATAAAGTGCAGCAAGGTGGCCCAATCCTTTATGTAGCAAAGGATAAGCCTGTACAATTTCTAATAATGAGAAAGGAGCTCCCGAGGACACGTGGGAATTATCGTCAAGCTAGTTTTCATCACGTTCATATGATTCGCGTTTGGTATTTTGATAATTTGATATGTGGGTGGACTGGTGCTTGGGTACTACCCTTACTTGTACAAGCATCCCACTTATGATTAACCCATATTGCAAGCGTCCGCAGCTATAAAAGAAGTATTAAGGTAAACCTAACCACAACATTAAACATATGGATCCATATCAGCCCCTAACGAAGCAACACATAAACTAGGGTTTAAGCTTCTGTCACTCTAGCAACCCATCATCTACTTATTACTTCCCCATGCCTTCCTCTAGGCCCAAATAATGGTGAAGTGTCATGTAGTCGACGTTCACATAACACCACTAGAGGAAAAGACAACATACATCTCATCAAAATATCGAACGAATACCAAATTCACATGACTACTAATAGCAAGACTTCACCCATGTCCTCAGGAACAAACATAACTACTCACAAAGCATATTCATGTTCATAATCAGAGGAGTAATAATATGCATAAAGGATCTGAACATATGATCTTCCACCAAGTAAACCAATTAGCATCAACTACAAGGAGTAATCAACACTACTAGTAACCCACAGGTACCAATTTGTGGTTTTGATACAAGATTGGATACAAGAGATGAACTAGGGTTTTGAGAGGAGATGGTGCTGGTGAAGATGTTGATGGATATTGACCCCCTCCCGATGAGAGGATCGTTGGTGATGACGTTGGTGATGATTTCCCCCTCTCGGAGGGAAGTGTCCCCGGCAGAATAGCTCCGCCGGAGCCCTAGATTGATTCCGCCAAGGTTCCACCTCGTGGCGGCTGAGTTTCGTCCCGTAAGCTTGCCCACGATTTTTTTCAGGGTAAAAGCTCTAATATAGCAGAAGATGGACACCGGAGGCCCACCATGGGGCCCAGGAGATAGGGGGCGCGCCCAGTAGGAGGGGGGGGCCTCCACTCTCCTGGACAGGGTGTGGGCCCCTTGGTGTATTTCTTTCGCTCAATAATTTTTATAAATGCCAAAAACATGTTTCGTGGAGTTTCAGGATTTTTGGAGTAGTGCAGAATAGGTTTTCAATGTTTGCTCCTTTTCCAGCCAGAATTCCAGCTGCCAGTATTCCCCCTCTTCATGGTAAACCTTGTAAAACAAGAGAGAATAGCCATAAGTATTGAGATATAATGTGTAATAACAGCTGATAATGCAATAAATATTGATATAAAAGCATGATGCAAAATGGACGTATCAAGTACCTTCGCATTGGTGAAGATACTACAATTGAGTCCGTGCATAGATTTGCAAAAATGATCATCCGTGTCTTTGGTCATGAGTATCTTCAGGCACCCAACAAGGATGACACAAAGAAATTGATGGCATCTAATGAGAGGAGAGGTTGGCCTGGCATGCTAGGTAACATTGATTGTATGCATTGGACATGGAAAAATTGCCCGAAGGCATGGCAAAGAATGTATTGTGGCAAGTCTCGTGATGCAACAATTGTGCTAGAGGCCATAGCATCCGAGGATTATGGATTTGGCATTGCTTCTTTGGTATGCGGAACACTCTCAATGATATCAATGTGTTGCAACGGTCTCATTTGTTTGCTAGGCTTGGTAGTGGTGATGCTCCTGTTTGCAACTACACTATCAATGGGCATGAATACACAAAAGGGTGCTATCTTGCATATGGTATATACCCTCCTTGGTGCACATTTGTCAAGAGCATCAAAGAACCCAAAACTAAAAAACAGTGTGAATTTGCAAGGGTGCAAGAGGCAGCCCGAAAAGACATTGAAAGAGCATTCGGTGTTTTGCAATCTAGGTTTGCCATTGTCCGTGGTCCTGCTCGTTTTTGGGATAAGAAAACCTTAAAAAATATCATGACATGTTGTGTTATCCTTCACAATATGATTCTTGAAGATGAGAGAGGAATGAACTTGAAATTCTTCTACGACAATGTGGGTAGCCGTGTCAAACCAGCTAGAGACCCTAACCGCATTAGAGCTTTTCGTCAGACATGCAAGGAGATTGAAAATGCAGACACACATTTTCAACTTCAGGAGGATCTCATTGAGCACCATTGGCAAAGGGCTGGACAGTGACTCCTCTTTGTATTCATTTGTATTTGTACTCATCACAAATTTTGTATTGCATTATTTAAGATCTAAATAATTATTTGTAATGTGGATGATTGTTGTATTCTGTTGAATTTGAATAATTATTTAGTTTGCTTCTGTTTGTTGTATTATGCTGGATTTGATATATTTTTGCGGGCCGATGAGATGTGAAAAGCAGTGGTGCAAGAGCAGACACCGTAAAGCCGACCTGTATAAAAGCATATTCGGTGAATATACTTTTATAAAGGTCCGTTTGGGGGTCCTACATCTGCGGCCGTCCTTGCCGGCCCGTAAAAGCCGTTTTCCGCGAACTGCAAACGCGTTTTGCGGGCCAGCGAGATGTGGGGTCTGCTAGAGTTGTTCTAATAACGACACATATAGGGTTTCAGTGAACACCTCGCGGCATTTAGAGAAACGCACCTACCTCTCTGGTAGGCAACTCACGACGGAGCAGGATCTGCACCTGGCTCAGGCAACTCGTGACGGAGCAGGACGAAGACACTAACAAAACTCAGACGAAAAAGAAAGGGAAACGCACGCATCAGCACGGGATGGACAATAGGGATGCAAATTTGAAAATTTTAGGTACCCTCCGACCTACTTAGTTCAACCAATTGTGCTCAATAACTCTTAAAAGTGATGTGAATTATGAAAAAAAATTGTTCAGTTAGTTGAACTAAATAGGACCAGAGGGTACCTGAATATTCAAATTTGCATCCCTAATGGTAATGGACATAGCACTACCATAAGGGCGATCGGACGGGCTGACGATCTAACATGAAGGCAAGCGCCAAGGAAAACAAGCCCGTGCGGACGGTGGTTCCCTGTTTACGTGTTGCTGCGCTGATGTTTAGTACCACATCGCTATTCCAGGTCGATACACCGTGGAATAAAACGTGAAGCCCGGGTGCTGGTATACACCGTGCGGCAAGCACGGTTACTGCACGAAACCAATATACGATTACCAACGGCCAGCGCCAACAATGCGACAGGTATGAATTCGGCTGTCTGCCTTCAGCAGCAGTACAATACACGCCCCATCAACACATCACAACAAAATCTTGAGAGCTAACGAATAAATAGTATTCTGTCATTGCAGGGGCGCCTTTTGTTTTTTTCAAAGCCAAATAAGATCTTATTTGGCCGAGCCTTCTTTTTTACGTAGGTGATCAAACCACAGAATCGTTAGTTTGTTATATGCCGTGCACTTATCATGCCCCTCTGTATCGTAATATATGTCGCTGAGTACAACCTTGTAGGTATATTTGAAGTTGGAGCATACGTTTATTAATCTATATATAAAGTTTATATACAAAATTCTGAAGCTCCCTACAAGTACAAAATCCTGAAAGTGCATGGAATGCGGGTGAAAATCAAGTATCTTTGGAAAATGGGACCGGCCTGGTGCCTCAGGCAGATAAGAATAAGTGCCCCGCAAAAAGAAGATAAGAATAAGTGGGCTTTAGTATGAACAAGAACTTCGTGAGGTCCAGAGAGCACGGGTGTCAGCATTTTATTAATGAAATACAATACTGAATGGCAAGTGCTCTTTCTTGTTTAGATCCTATTTTGATCGAAACTTTCCGCATTGATCCTTTTTTGTTATCTCTTGTTTCCCCGGACGTAACTAGCTCTGTTTTTGCGGTCTCAGAAGGAGAAGCCCCGAACGCTTGCAATCGCTTTTTTCTCTTAATTTCTTTCCTTCTAAGCAAGCCTCTAAAGAATCGGACTCTAAGGCCTTACAATGGGAAGTGTTTAGAGAGGTGATTAAAAAAATAAACCGAGTTCGCTCCTGTAGAAATAGGCACCGGTGCTTAAGAAAAGCCTGATTTATTTCTCTAAGCACCTGTCCTAAGCACCTCCCATTGTACAAGGCCTAAGAGTCTGTTCGGCAGCCCTCCGCTCCTGGAGCAGAGCGGCCCCAGCCTATTTTCTCGGAGTCGCCGAAGCGTCGCTCCATGCGTTCCAGCCAATTTTCTCGGAGTCGCAGAGCTGGATGATTGCCGAACAGGGCCCAAGTATCCCACTGATTAGATTACTTTGCTTTGGGTGCAAGCGGCATCCCGCTTCCTCCCTTTAACACTACATCTGCACCACGGTATCATCGGCCATGCCCACCGCCTGCATCCCTACTTCCAGCTGACTCTCTATTATAAGTACATCGGGCATGAGCAGCCATCAGCACGTATTTCTACATTGCAGCATATCTCTGGTCTTCAGAGTAGCTGAGGCAATTAAGTGAAAATACAAAAGGCCATCCCAGCACACATTTCAAGTCAAACATTCATGGTCATTCACATCAAGTGCATACTGCATAGGCAGTCTAGAGTTTTGAACCATACAACAGAACTAGTCATTACAGAGCATATCAGGGACGCATTCTTGTATATCAGGATCAAACGATAACACGGACACAATGCCGTTGCCCCAGCAACCTGCTTCTGGTATTAGTGTAACAGCATAGAATGCGAGGCCCGGAGGACCCGCCAAATCCATGTATGCGATTCATCTCTTCTTAAAACCATACTTCTTGCGCTCGTAGAAGAGATCGGTCTTGGCGCTTCCTAGGTTGACAATCTTGGGGCACCCATCACGGTCCTTCTCCTGCTGCGTGCACTCTTTGCAGTAGTAGGCGTCTGAGATGCCAACTCCGCCGCAGATGACGCACCTTCCCTGGAACGAGCCGTAGTTGCACTCGTCGCAGACCCGGACAAGCGTACATGGGCGCACGTAGGAGTCACAGATGACGCACTTGCCATCACACTTCTCACACAGGCGACCAATAGCAATGCCAGGCTGCTTCCGGCACATGATGAGGTCAGGATGATGCTTCGCCATGGCTGGTCAGATGCTAACCTGGCAAATCATATTTGGATTCATATAAGATCAGAATATAGCAATGTTAATCTGTAAGTAACAGGGATAACAAGAAGATGAACAGTTCGTTTGTCAAGCATACCGTCGTAGCTACTAGCAAATTAAACACAGTACAA
>NC_041393.1:526307995-526323562 GCF_002162155.2 Triticum dicoccoides
TAATGATGAGAAGTCTCGCTACTATTATATCCTTAAGATATTTCCATTCTCATTAAAGGGTGATGCTAAAACTTGGTTTAATTCTCTTGATCCTGGTTGTGTGCGTAGTCCCCAGGACATGATTTATTACTTTTCTGCTAAATATTTCCCTGCTCATAAGAAACAAGCTGTCTTGCGGGAAATATATAATTTTGTGCAAATCGAAGAAGAGAGTCTGCTCCCACAAGCTTGGGGGAGGCTTCTCCGATTACTTAATGCTTTGCCTGATCATCCTCTTAAGAAAAATGAAATAGTTGATATCTTTTATAATGGACTAACCGATGCTTCCAAGGACCACTTGGATAGTTGTGCTGGTTGTGTTTTCAGGGAAAGAACGGTCGACCAAGCTGAATTACTATTGAATAATATGTTGACTAATGAAAATAATTGGACTCTTCCTGAGCCAATTCCTGAGACAATTGAGCCAACTCTTGAGCCTATTCCTAAACCTACTCCGAAGAAGAGGGGTGTTTTATTTCTCAGTCCTGAAGATATGCAAGAGGCAAAGAAATCTATGAAAGAAAAAGGTATTAAAGCTGAACATGTTAAGAATTTACCTCCTACTGAAGAAATACATGGTCTTAATATACCGCCTAGCAAAGAAAGACATTGTCTTGATAACCCGACGCAGGTAGTAAAGGTAAATTCTCTCTATAGATATGATGAAGTTGAAATACCGTCTACTAAATTTCATAGCCAATGTTTAGATGAATTTGATGATTTTATGGCTAGACAAGAAAGTTTTAATGCTTATGTTGGTGGAGAATTAAAGAGTAATGCTTTCATGATTGGACGCTTGAGTGATTATATGGCTAGAGTTAAAGGTGAACTTAAACTCATTAGCAAATATGCTTCTATGGTTACCACTGAAGCGGAACAAGTACTTAAGGCTCAAAGTGATTTGCTCGATGAATTAAATAATAAAACTGACTTTGTTGTTAGAGTGGCTACTAGAACTGGTAAAATGACTCAGGAACCTTTGTATCCTGAAGGCCACCCTAAGAGAATTGAGCAAGATTCTCAGAGAAATAATTTAAAGGCACCTAGTCCTTCTAAAAAGAAGAAAACGAAAAATGATAGAATCAACGTTATGATAAGAGAGATTTTGCTGCTAGGAAGCACGGTAAAGAAAGATAAACATGGGTTCAGAAACCCATGCCCTTTCCTCCTAAACCTTCCAAGACAAAGGATGATGAGGATTTTGAGCGCTTTGCTGAAATGATTAGACCTATCTTCTTACGTATGCGCTTAACTGATATGCTTAAAGTAAATCCTTATGCTAAATATATGAAGGATATCATTACAAATAAAAGAAAGATACCGGAAGTTGAAATTTCCACCATGCTTGCTAATTATACTTTTAAAGGCGGAATACCTAAGAAACTTGGAGACCTAGGAGTACCAACTATACCATGCTCCATTAAAAGAAACTATGTTAAAACTACTTTATGTGATCTTGGAGCTGGTGTTAGTGTTATGCCTCTCTCTTTATATCGTGGACTTGAATTGAATAAGTTGACACCTACTGAAATATCTTTGCAAATGGCTGATAAATCAACTGCCATACCTGTCGGTATTTGTGAGGATGTGCCTGTTGTGGTTGCAGATGTCACTATCTTAACGGACTTTGTTACTCTTGATATTCCCGAGGACGATAGTATGTCGATTATCCTTGGTAGACTCTTTTTGAATACTGCAGGGGCTGTTATTGATTGCAACAAAGGTAATGTCACTTTTCATGTTAATGGAAATGAGCATACGGTACACTTTCTGAGGAAACAACCTCAGGTTCACAGCATCAACTCTATTGGAAAAGTTCCAACTATCATTATTGGAGGTTTTGAATTCCCTCTTCCTACTGTCAAGAAAAAGTATGATATTCTTATTGTTGGGGATGTTCATATCCCCGTTGAGAGGAAGAAATATGGCTAGGAAAATGTACCAAGGTGGTTCCTCAACAAAGAGAGGACCCCGCGTGCTATGTGCGAGCAAGACGATGAACCACCAAGGGAAGCTGAGGTGCGGCCTTGTGAATGGCCGTCAGAAGAGTTTATGGTCAATGCAGGCATCAAGGATGAATTTGACGCATATGTGTGTGATGCCAATCTTGAGGACTTCATACAAGATAAGTGTCCTCAATACTACCAATTGACTGATTCATTCGTGAGAAGGTTTAAATTTACATCTTCGCGTAATTCTCAGAATGTCCTGTTTGATATTTATTATCAATCTTATACCATGGACCTAGAAGATTTCGCAACTGCTTGCAAACTCCCATAGTGGGGCAATGTTAATGAACCCCACAAATCTGAATATAAAGACTTTCTTGCTAGTATCACTGTGGGAGAATCTAGAGATATAGCACAAGCTACCATAGGGAGCATTCATTTTCCTGCTATACATTATTTTGCTCTCTTCATTGGTAGATGCATTAACGCTAAAGATGAAGCATGTCACATGTGTCTCCCTGATATTTGTGCCCTCAAGAGTGCTGTATTAGGTAATAAAGATTACAACTTGGGGGCAATAGTTGCACGTAGGTTGCATAATAATGGTATATTTGGAGATTTATTTGGAGGAATTTATGTGACCCGTGTTGCTAATTATCTTGGTATATCTCCACGTGAGGGTGATATGGATTTGCCTGCTGCTTATTTAGATTTTGACGCTATGGTCAGGCACCATTTTCTTGTGAGGAATGAACAATTCCTCCAGTATCGACTAATCTTTGACAAATGTTGCACTGTCCATGTTACTCTCCCTGTTCCTTCCCTTTTTGATTACCATGCAAAACGAAGATATGTTGTCACCAGGGAGGAGGCAACTCGCCAACATGCCGCAGCTCAGGATGCATTGGCTGTTGCATCTCAGTACGACCCCAGTTATAACTTCGGATATCAGCCAGGTTATCCTTGGCATTAGACCAACTTAGGCCAAAAGCCTAAGCTTGGGGGAGTACGTATTTCTCACCGACTTTACATTCATGTTCACACACTTATTCTAGTTGTCGGTGCTCATACTCTTTCATTGTATTATCCATGCTAGTTTATTTTCTTTTTCTAGCTTTCTTCTTGTGTGTTTGATAAACCTTAAGAAAAACCAAAAAAATTAGTTAGTTTAATTTCCATGCTTGTAGTAATAATTAAAAAGAAAACCCAGAAAAGATTTCTCGTTCTTCTTTTTTCTTGTTGGGAGCTTTCCCTTGTAAACAGTTTTATTTCTTTCCTTTGCGGGTCGAGAGGAGAAGACCATAATTAATGAAAATGTTTAGTGGCTCTCATATGCATGATTATTGATTCAACTTAGAGCCCATATTATTTTGCCTTCTCTCTTGAATTGAATGCTTGCAGATTCCAGCTTAGTCCAATGCACATGCACTATTATTATTATACATACCGTTCAGTCGTGCAAGTGAAAGGCAATAATGACGATATATGATAGACTGATCGAGATGAGAGAAACTGGTATGAACTCAACCTCTCTTGTTTTTGTAAATATGATGAGTTCATCGTTCCTGATTTAGCTTATTATGAATAAACATGTTTGCAATGACAATTAGAGATTATAGTTGCTTATGCCATGCTTAATTAGCTAGCAGCTTATAATGATTTACCTTGCGTGCCAACATGCTATTAAAATGGTTGTGATGTGGTATGATAGGGTGGTATCCTCCTTTAAATGATTCGAGTGACTTGACTTGGCACATGTTCACGCATGTAGTTGAAACAAATCAACATAGCCTTCACGATATTTATGTTCATGGTGGATTATATCCTACTCATGCTTGCACTCTGTGTTGATTGATTTTAATGCATGTTCATGACTGTTGTTGCTCTCTCAGTTGGTTGCTTCCTAGTCTTTTGCTAGCCTTCACCTGTACTAAGCGGGAATACTGCTTGTGCATCCAAACTCCATAAACCCCAAAGTTATTCCATATGAGTCCACCATACCTTCCTATATGCGGTATTTACCTGCCGTTCCAAGTAAATTTGTATGTGCCAAACTCCAAACCTTTAAATGAAATTCTATTTTGTATAATCGAGCAGCTCATGTTTCAACTGGGGTTGTCTGTATCTTCCATGCTAGGTGGGTTATTCTCGAGAGGAGTGGACTCCGCTCCTCATTCACGAGAAAATGGCTGGTAACCAGGATGCCCAGTCCCATGATCAAAAAGATCAAAGCAAATCGAAATAATTAAACAAAACTCCCCCAGGGTTGTTGCTAGTTGGAGGCACTCGTTGTTTCGAGCAAGCCATGGATTGATGCTTGTTGGTGGTGGGGGAGTATAAACTTTACCATTCTGTTTGGGAACCACCTATAATGTATGTAGCATGGAAGATATCGAGATCTCATAGTTGTTGCGTTGACAGTGAAAGTATACCGCTCAAAATGTTATTCATCTCTATTTTAAAATCGAGCTCTGGCACCTCTACAAATCCCTGCTTCCCTCTGCGAAGGGCCTATCTATTTACTTTTATGTTGAGTCATCACCCTCTTATTAAAAAGCACCCGCTGGAGAGCACACTGTCATTTGCATCCATTACTATTAGTTGATATTGGGTATGACTTGACTGGATCTCTTTTACCATGAATTACAATGTTTAGTCAGTCCTTGATCTTTAAAGGTGCTCTGCATTTATGTTTTGCGGTCTCAGAAAGGGCTAGCGAGATAACATCTTGTTATATATTATGATTGTTTTGAGAAAGTGTTGTCATCTGAGATTTATTATTATTGCTCGCTAGTTGATTATGCCATTGACATGAGTAAACATGAGACCTAAGTGTTATTGTGAATATGGTTAATTCATAATCTTTGCTGAAAACTTGAATGCTGGCTTTACATATTTACAACAACAAGAGCAAACAGAGTTTGTAAAAGTTTTTCTTTATCACTTTCAGTTTGTCAACTGAATTGCTTGAGGACAAGCAAAGGTTTAAGCTTGCGGGAGTTGATACGTCTCCAACATATCTACTTTTCCAAACACTTTTGCCCTTGTTTTGGACTCTAACTTGCATGATTTGAATGAAACTAACCCGGGCTGGCGCTGTTTTCAACACAAATGCCATGGTGTTATTTATTGTGCAGAAAACAAAAGTTCTCCGAATGACCTGAAAATCCACAGAGATAACTTTTGGAAAATATAAAAATACTGGCGAAAGAATCGAGGCAGGGGGCCCACACCCTGTCCACGAGGGTGGGGGGCGCGCCCCCTCCCCCTGGGCGCGCCCCCTGTCTCATGGGCCCCCTGCTCCTCCACTAACCTCAACTCCAACTCTATATATTCCGTTTCGGGGAGAAAAAAATCAGAGAGAAAGTTCCATCGTGTTTTACGATACGGAGCCGCCGCCAAGCCCTAATCTCTCTCGGGAGGGCTGATCTGGAGTCCGTTCAGGGCTCCGGAGAGGGGGATTCTTCGTCATCGTCATCATCAACTATCCTCCATCACCAATTTCATGATGCTCACCGCCGTGCGTGAGTAATTCCTTCGTAGGCTTGCTGGACGGTGATGGGTTGGATGAGATTTACCATGTAATCAAGTCAGTTTTGTTAGGGTTTGATCCCTAGTATCCACTATGTTCTAAGATTGATGTTGCTATGACTTTGCTATGCTTAATGCTTGTCACTAGGGCCCAAATGCCATGATTTCAGATCTGAACCTATTATGTTTTCATGAATATATGTGAGTTCTTGATCCTATCTTGCAAGTTAATAGTCACCTATTATGTGTTATGATCCGACAACCCTGAAGTGACAATAATCGGGATACTTCTCGGTGATGACCGTAGTTTGAGGAGTTCATGTATTCACTATGTGTTAATGCTTTGGTCCGGTACTCTATTAAAAGGAGGCCTTAATATCCCTTAGTTTCCACTAGGACCCCGCTACCATGGGAGGGTAGGACAAAAGATGTTATGCAACACTACAAAAAAAGACACATCCGTGACATTTTGGGCCAAACAAAAAACATTTCTGTCATACATATGACACTTCTATGACGATAATTGTGACAAAACCCAGTATCATCATAGATGTGGTGGGATCCTACTTCTATGACAAAAAATCATGATAGAAAATGGGCTTTTCGTCCTAGGCGGGCCGGAGACGCAGCTGCATGACATTCTTTGGGCCATCCATGACGGAAAAACCGTGGTAGAAGTGAGGGGGAGGAAAATTTCGGGGAGTTGCCGGTTACGGTGGGAGGTCGGGGGCAGAGCGATGCGTGTTTCCCTCATACACGTACGCGTGTGTGTGCGAGGCGTTGGCTCTAACTGAACCCGAGTGAGGCGTTGGGCTCTAACTGAACACGAGCGATTTCACTGCAGGCTACGCGTTACTGAACCCGAGCGATCAATCGATGGCTGTTAACTAAACCCGATGGAGTGATTCCTTCGCTACTGCTGCTAACTAAAGCCGATCGATTGGATGAACAGTGAGCATTGCGGGGGGGAGGGGGTTGGATGAACAGTGAGCGGTGGCGTTGCCTCTGGGTGAACAGGACCCCGTGGTGTGGAGGGCTAGATGAACAGTAGATGGTGAGGGGTGGCCGTGGAGGGGTGGTTGAACAGGACCCCTGGTGTGGAGGGCTGGATGAATAGTAGACGGTGGAGGGGTGCCCGTGGAGGGGTGGTTGAACAGTAGCCGGTGGAGTAGCGTGCGGTGGAGGCTGGATGAACAGGAGCCCGTGGAGGCTGGAGGAGGTCGACGGTAGCCCGTGGAGGCCGGAGGAGGTCGACGGTGGAGATGAACAGTATCCCGTGGAGTCTCGTTTTGCGGTACGCCACACCCCTCCCGATGAACAGGACCCCCATTTCGACCCCAAGAGGTCCGTTTCGTCCGTTTTGCGGTACGCCACACCCCTCCCGATCAGCAGGACCCCCGTTTCGATCGTAGGAGGTCCGTTTCGTCCGTTTTGCGGTACGCCACAGCCCTCCCGATCAATAGGACCCCCGTTTCGACCGTAGGAGGTCCGTTTCCTCTGTTTTGCGGTACGCCAGGCCCCTCTCGATCAACAGGATCACGTTTCGAACGTGGCCGGTCGAACACAAGGCCGTTTCCTCCATTGTGCGGTACGCCAGGCCTCGTTTCCATCGCCTGTTCCGTCCAAGCCCTCCCGATGAACACGACCATGCATTCCGTTCTGACCCAGCCAGTTGGCTCCCCATGAACACGACGACGACGTTGTTTCTCCGTTCCGACCCAGCCATGTACGTATGCGCGAGTAGGCGTTCGAGACCCTGCCCGTATGTACGTATGTGGTCGTATTTTCTTTCTTGCACCCTCGCCACTGTACGTACGTGTACATGCTACGTGCGCGCCTCTACTACGACACATGTGCGCCTCTATTACGACACGTGCGCGCCTCTACATCGACCAGTATGTACGTACACGTTCGCGACCAGAATGACAACGCTACGTACGATTCGACCAGGTAGGTCCCAGCAGTCAGGGGGCGAATCATTTTTGTTGGGTCCCAGCAGTCAGGGGGCGAACCATTTTTGTTGGATCCCGACTGTCAGGCACTTCCTTGCCTGCGAAGATGTAGATGGTGGATCCCAGCAGTCAGGGGGCGAATCATTTTTGTTTGCCCGGACGCACTTCCTTGCGTGCGAAGATGTAGCTGGTGGGTCCCAGCAGTCAGGGGGGCGAATCGTTTTTCTTTGCCCGGACGCACTTCCTTGCGTGCGAAGATGTAGCTAGTGGGTCCCAGCAGTCAGGGGGGTGAATCATTTTTTTTGCCCGGACGCACTTCCTTGCGTGCGAAGGTGTAGCTAGTGGGTCCCAGCAGTCAGGGGGGCGAATTGTTTTTTTTTTGCCCTGACGCACTTCCTTGCGTGCGAAGGTGTAGCTGGTGGGTCCCAGCAGTCAGGGGGTGAGGGAGTCCTGGACTAGGGGGTGTCCGGACAGCCGGACTATCATCATCAGCCGGACTCCAAGACTATGAAGATACAAGATTGAAGACTTCGTCCCGTGTCCGGATAGGACTTTCCTTGGCGTGGAAGGCAAGCTTGGCAATAGGAATATGTAGATCTCCTACCATTGTAACCGACTCTGTGTAACCCTAGCCCTCTCCGGTGTCTATATAAACCGGAGGGTTTTAGTCCATAGGACAACAATCACAACAACAATCACAACAACAATCACAACAACAATCACACCATAGGCTAGCTTCTAGGGTTTAGCCTCCTTGATCTCGTGGTAGATCCACTCTTGTACTACCCATATCATCAATATTAATCAAGCAGGAGTAGGGTTTTACCTCCATCGAGAGGGCCCAAACCTGGGTAAAAACATCGTGCCCCTTGTCTCCTGTTACCATCCGCCTAGACGCACAGTTCGGGACCCCCTACCCGAGATCCGCCAGTTTTGACACCGACATTGGTGCTTTCATTGAGAATTCCTCTGTGCCGTCACGATCAGGAAGGATGCTTGTTCCCGTCTTTAAAGATGGTACCATTGCCAAAGGAGCTTTGGCCGCCGGCCAAACTATCCGGCTGGGTGGTTTTCTTATGACCGCCTGTTCAGCCGCCGCTCCGACGATGACCTCTCGGGTCATCAAAAGCGATCTTCATGTCAACTCGGAATTTACCGAGCAGCTAGATCCAATGGAGCTCTCTTCCGTAAACGAGCTCTTGGATCGCTTCACCGCCCTGGGAGTCGCTACAGACTACAATTAGATTGGGCTTAAAACCGATCTGAGAGAGATTGACTCTCCCCAGGTTACCCATCACGTTGCTGTGGTAGAAGAACAACACGGCGATTCTCCCCCTGTATTAAAAACCATCTATGTCCGGACTCCTGACCCCTCCATGCTGGATTCCCGCGGAGGGACAGACGTCAATCAAGTACTGAACCTAAAGTCAAGCAGCGGACCAGATTCATTGGACGACATCCAGCAATCCAAGCTTCCAATTCGGAAACTTTTCGGCCCTTGAGCCTCAAGTTGGGCAGGGTTCCGGAATTAATTCCACCCGCCCACCCAAACATAAGCGATCTATCTCAAATCCGGCAAGAGCCCGCTGAAATAGTACATCATTACTGGGCTAGATTCCTCCTGGTTATGGACAGGATAAAGGACTGCCGTGAGGAAAACGCAATTTCAATTTTCTGCAACAATTGCACGGACAAGGGAATCTTGAACGCCGTAAGTCGTCGCGAAATTACACGCTTCACCGACCTGGCATCCATAGTACGAAAATACTATGCAATGGAGAGTGTCCGGAAAACCGAAACTAAGTTTTGGGACAATCCGGCTCCGAACACAACCCTAGTCCGAAACAAAAGGGTGCACCATGCTCAGGCACCCGGGACAAGAACCAAAAAGCAAAAACCCCATAAAGGGCACGGAACCGTACTGGAGGGATGGCTCAGCGGACCCTGTAAAATTCATAGTACAGAGGGCGCCACTCCAACTCATAGCCTTCGAGCATGTTGGATACTGCGGCAGGTGGCCAAAAGTGGCGAAGAGCTTCTAGCCCCGGAGACCCACCCCAATAGTACCAGTACGGTATTAACAGTCTTCGAGACTTTCGCATCAAATCATATGCGGAAAAGATCAATCCGCAGCCTCGCCGAAGTCTACCAAGTAGCAACAACAAATCCATGGAGCGACACGGCTATCACCTTCAACGCCAGCGACGAACCTAAATTCCGAACAACCCGAGCACCAGCCGCATTGGTCCTCAGTCCAATAGTGGACGGCTTTCGTCTTACCAAGGTACTCATGGATGGCGGCAGCGGATTAAACCTCACCTACGAGGAAACCCTTCAAAAAATGGAAATAGACTGGAGCCGCATTGAGCGAAGCAACACAACCTTTAGAGGAATAATCCCTAGCCGGGAAGTACGCTGCACAGGAAAAATCACACTTGATGTGGTGTTCGGCTCGCCGGACAATTACAGGTCCGAGGAGGTCACGTTCCAAGTGGCCCCGTTCAGCAGCGGATATCACGCTTTATTAGGACGAGAGGCATTTACAATTTTCCAAGCCATACGCCATTACGGGTACATGAAGCTTAAAATGCCCAGGCCCAATGGAACCATCACCCTTGCCGAAAACAAGACAGCCGCATTAGCCCTAGAGGCACTATCCGAAGCCCTAGGGCGGAGGAACTCACTGCGCTGCGCTCTACGGTGAACAGGGACGATGTGATACTCGATAAGAGATCCAAGTCCACCTCTTTTAAACCAGCGGACGAAATAGTCAAATTCCAGGTCCATCCAACGGACCCAACAAAGACGGCCTCCATTGGGGCACAGTTAAACCCTGATGTAGACGCCGCACTACGAGAATTCCTTCGGGAGAATTGGAACATCTTTGCCTGGCACCCTTCAGATATACCAGGAATCCCACGCAGATTGGCAGAACACAACCTAAACATCCTAATAGGATTCAAGCCAGTCAAACAGGCTCTTCGGCGATTTTCCGAACCCAAAAGACAGGCAATGGGAGAGGAGCTAGCCAAACTATTGGAAGCCGGATTCATCAGAGACATCAAACATCCGGACTGGCTAGCAAACCTGGTAATGGTACCAAAAAAGGACAAATCATGGCGCCTATGTGTCGATTTTAAAGACCTTAACAAGGCTTGTCCAAAGGATCCTTTCCCCCTTCCCCGCATCGATCAAATAATAGATGCTACCGCAGGACACGATTCATTGTGCTTCCTCGACGCATACTCCGGCTACCATCAAATCAAGATGGCGGAGGCGGACCAAGCCGCAACGGCATTCATTACTCCATACGGACCATTCTGCTTCAACACGATGCCCTTCGGACTCAAAAACGCCGGCGCAACATATCAGCGCATGATTCAGACATGTCTGACTACCCAGATCGGCAAAATAGTAGAGGCATACGTAGACGACGTGGTCGTCAAGACCAAACACGTCGAAACTCTAGTAGACGACTTGAGGCTCACATTCGACAACCTCCGAGCATATGACATTAAGCTGAACCCAGAAAAATGCGTTTTCGGCGTACCAGCCGGAAAGCTCCTAGGCTTCATTGTATCCAGTAGAGGAATTGAAGCAAACCCAGCCAAGATCTGAGCTCTGTCACAGCTGGATATTCCAAAAGACCTCAAACAAATACAAAAATTGACTGGATGCGTGGCAGCTCTAAGCCGCTTCATCTCCCGTTTGGGAGAAAAGGAATTGCCCCTCTATCGCCTCCTCAGGCGCACCGAACACTTCGAGTGGACGGATGCTGCCACTGCCGGACTCGAAGAAATAAAGGCCATATTGGCAACAAATCCGGTCCTAGCCGCGCCTAACCTGGGCGAACCAATGTTGTTATATATCGCGGCAACACATCAAGTTGTAAGCGCGGTGCTCGTCGTCGAACGAGAAACAGAAGGGCATAAATTCCCTCTTCAAAAACCAGTGTACTACGTATCCACTGTCTTAACTCCATGCAAGTCCCGTTACCCGCATTATCAAAAGATAGCATACGCGGTGTTCATGGCATCCCGGAAGCTGCGACACTACTTTCAAGAGTGTTCGATAACAGTGGCCTCCGAAGTACCCCTCAACGACATCGTAAACAACTGCGACGCGACGGGCAGGATTGCAAAATGGGCCATCGAGCTCTTACCATTTGACATAACCTACAAACCACGGCGAGCTATAAAGTCGCAAGTCTTGGCTGACTTCGTCGCTGAATGGACTGAAGTCGAACTCCCTAAAGAGTACGGCGCATACTCCAATTGGATCATGCATTTCGACGGCTCTAAAATGTTGGCCGGCTTGGGGGCTGGCGTCGTTTTGACGTCCCCAACCGGAGACACAGTCCAATACGTACTTCAAATAATGTACACAGACTCCAACAACGCAGCCGAATACGAGGCCCTTCTGCACGGTCTCCGGATGGCAATCTCCATGGGCATTCAACGCCTCGAGGTCCGTGGGGATTCAAACCTCGAAATATCACAAGTAAGTGGAGACTTTGATGCCAAAGATCCGAAAATGGCTGCCTACCGTAACGTCGTCTTAAAAATGTCAGCTCGGTTCGAAGGACTCGAATTCCACCATGTAGCCCGGGATAATAACCAGGCAGCCGACGTGTTGGCACGCATCGGCGCGAAACGCGACGCCGTCCCTCCAAACATCTTCCTGGAGCGGCTCTTTAAGCCATCCGTAGTATGGGAAGAGGAGTCCGAAAACAACAATCCGGAACCAACCGCACCGCCCAACACCGAACATTCTGACACAACCGGTGGCTCAGCCAATGACATAACACCTTCTGCCCATGAAATAATGGCAGTCATTGCCCCATGGACGGAACCATTCCTAGCCTACTTAATTAGGCAAGAACTTCCCGAAGACCAAAATGAGGCCCGCTGCATAGTTCGGCGATCTAAAGCCTACAAGGTCCATGAGGGGGAACTTTATAAGAAAAGCGCAACTGGAGTCCTTCAAAGGTGCATCTTCGAAGAGGAAGGGCGAAATCTTCTGGCTGAAATTCACACCCGACTAGGCGGACACCACGCTGCAGCCCGGGCCTTGTAGGTAAGGCCTTCCGTACAGGATTTTATTGGCCGACGGCCCGGGCAGATGCTCAGGACTTAGTCCAACGATGCGTCGGTTGTCAGCTCTTTGCTAATCAGAGCCACATGCCACCCACCGCCCTCAAAAGTATACCCATCACCTGGCCGTTTGCGGTCTGGGGGCTTGACATGGTTGGACCCCTTAAAGGGGGAACCCACAAGCAAAAATACCTATTGGTCATGGTGGACAAATTCACCAAATGGATAGAGGCCAAGCCAGTTAAAACGGCCGAATCCGGACCTGTGATAGACTTCATATCCGGGGTAGTACACCGTTACGGTGTCCCACACAACATCATCACCGATAACGGCACGAATTTCACGGTCGACGAGGTTAAACTCTGGTGCAAAAATATGGGCATTAAGCTCGACTACGCTTCAGTCTATCACCCTCAAACCAACGGTCAAGTTGAACGAGCAAATGGTCTAATCATGAGCGGCATCAAACCCAGATTAGTGCGGTCCCTTATGGAATCTAACACGCACTGGGTAGAGGAGCTTGACTCCGTACTCTGGGGGCTGCGGACCACGCCAAACCGTACTACCGGATTCACACCATTCTTCATGGTATACGGCGCAGAGGCAGTTTTGCCCTGCGATATAATTCATGACTCACCTCGAGTGCGCATGTACGAAGAAAGAGAAGCCGAGTTGGATCGGCAGGACAGCTTGGACGCATTGGAGGAGGAGCGCAACGTGGCAAAGGCTCGTTCCGCATTCTATTAGCAGCAGACTCGAAGATATCAAAGCAGAGAAGTACGGGCTAAAACTTACAATGTTGGTGAACTAGTTCTACGCCTGCCGGACAAGAAAAAGGACAAACTCAAGCCCAAATGGGAAGGTCCTTTCATCATCGACCAAGTCCTGACCGGCAGAGCATACCGTCTGCAAAACGCATCGGACAACCGACTCGAGCCGAACCCATGGAACGCAGCCCGCCTCCGAAGATTCTACGCCTAGCGCCGGACTCAGAGTTCGTCTCCTTCCTCCGTCCACATTTTATACTTCAGTTGTCTCTTGTTTCTCTCTTTCCTCCCACCTTTTTCATAAAGCCCTTGAGGGCTGATTTGCGCATCATTCGCACACACTTGACGTGCTACTCGCACTCATTATACCTGGGGGCTTCTTTAACAGAAGCTTATTTATACTGGCTTTATGCCCAACACATGCGTCAAACTTCCGCATGTACCTTTTATTCACCATTATATGCATCGATATGACTTAAGTTTTGGCCAAGCTGGGTTGCCTGGCTCCTGTGCTTACCCCTACGTTCCCGATTGTTCAGCTAGGAGGTAAAGGGAGCACCTCTGCGATTGTTACTGCCGGGTCAGCCGGATGTGTACCTCAGACTGGGTGAAGCCGAAAGCTAGCGTTCTTAAGGGAATATTCGGTCGGTGACTTGAAAGATGATTTCTTATTTATTCATTTATCTGCCCCCAGATGCTTTTCTGCTCTTTTCGCAGTCCGGACATGCACTTTAGTGCATGCCTCCCAGGGAAAGGAACCCCTAACGGAACTATTCTCCCTGGAAGATGTTTCTTACTAACCATGTAATATAACATAACTAGTTGGGCACTTGTCTGATAAAGCACTAATGACCCCTACGCCTGGTCTCCATGCATGCCCCGGTTTTTTCATAACCGTGAGGGTATTCGGACACACTCCGGACTCTAGGGTCCCGAGGTTGAAGCGAAAAGGTCCGCAAAGACAAACGATCTACAATCCGGCTAGAAGGCATTATACATGTCATTTAAAAAATAATACATCGTCACATTGACTGATTGTACTCCTCTTCAATCCCATCTAACAGGCTGTCTAATTTATAGTCCCGTTGGGAATACTTAGCGGCCAATTCTACTTGGTCGTACACCAAGCTCACAGGGATCTCCTTCCCATCGGGCCCCACAGGTCCGACCTCGGCCATGTGGTTCGGATCCGCCTTCTTGTACCGCGTCTTCACCATGGCCCAGGCCTCCCTGGCGCCTTGACGACAGGCTGATATCTTCCATAGACGGAAGCGCTGCCGTGCTCCCTGAAGCTTCTCCGCAAGCCCTCCAAGAGCCTCGGGTAGGGAGATGGACGGCCATAAGGCCTGGGCGACGCCACTCATCGCCTGCCAAACACGTTCGTGCAGTTGCAGCAGCTCGGGAAGTTGGTCACCCGTTGAATCAGGCATTTCCTCCACAGGGCGACCTGTGAGCACACCTACATACACATTTCTGTCAATCAACTTCCTCGCTGAACTCTTCCTTTCAAAAGAGTTTGCTCAAGCACTTACTGTAGATGTCGCGATGAAGCCGCTGATTCTCCTTCACGGAGCCAGACAGCTGGGCCCGAACACCCTTTAGCTCCTCTCCAAGCTGGGTGTGGGCGTCTTGGAGTTTGTTCCTCTCCTGCTGCACCTTCATAAGCACCCTCTCGCCGGCCTTCAGCTGGCGCAGTAGCTATTGCTTGTCCAGATCCAGTCCGGCAACATCTGCAATATCATTGTCAGACTTATACGCACGCCGCACACCGCTTATATTTTTGAAATAATGTGTTATCGGAGGGGGTCCCTGTGTCTCCTCCTGCGGCGGCTAGTACGGCCTCAAGTTGGGCCTTGCACTCTTGTAGCTCCTGGGACAATTGGGTATTCTTCTCCGTAAGATCCTGCATATCAAATGATCCTTAAATCGGTTATTTTAACTACTTTAAGTCTCGGGGGCTACTGGCATATACAACTATTAAAATCCCTTACCCGCATGTCTTTCACATACTGCTCCGTGGCTCTGGTTAAACCATCTTGAGCAGCACGGAGGTGCGCGTCTCCCGCATTAAAGGCATTCAACGCCTCAGGGGAGAAACATGCGTCACGAAGAACTGTCCGGCGGCGCCTGTGATTCATGGCGCTCTCCACCTCAGACCTAGTGGCGAACAACCTGTCGGCATCCTCCATTGGAGGAGCATCCGGCTCGCGCCTTGCGCTCGCCTCCCCCCCCCCCC
>NC_041393.1:526323937-526327044 GCF_002162155.2 Triticum dicoccoides
GGCTGGCGGAGGCTTGATTGGCGACCTCTCCGGGCATAGTCCGGCGAGCGCTCTTTCTCCTGAAAAAGTTATGAGCATCAATATACCTCACAGGGGCCTTTTTCTTAAAAACGGTGGCGTGTCATACCGTTGCGGTGATGTTTCAATTCGCACCGCACCCCTCTTCCGCCTGCTGGGCCGAACTGACCCTGGTTGGTCAGTCGCCGCGGGATCAGCTTCCCGCCTTGAAGGCACCTCCTGCGAGACACCGTTGGTATGCGGTGGTCAGAAATAAGCACAGACGAAGTGATGGTGTCAGGGCTCCGGTCATAGTTACCTGAGAAGCCGGAGATAAACCGGGGTAGTCAGCCGTAATGGCGACTAGAGCATTGTCCATGCTAAGCTGGTGGAACACCCCGTCGATCAGCTCCACCTTTATATTCGGATCCTCTTCAGAGGCCGGATCAACGGATCTTCTTGGATCCTCGGGTTGTGGAGACGGACTGTGTATGTCCTCCACATCCCGGCGCAATTCCTGCGTCGAAAATCATAAAGTAAGGCGCTTAACTTTAAAAGCACAGATCGGATGAGCAAGCGTCCGCTTACCCAGCTCCGAGGGTTATTCATGGAGAATCCATTCAATGGGCTCGTTTGGAGGAAGTCCTCCTTCTCCCCCTTGTACAAGCCGGGCAGGATCTTCACCAGATCTGCGGCCGATCTCGGCCCCTTGCGGCCATGACAGGTGGCGTCATTCTCCCCGTTGAAAATCCCACATGGGGTGGCCCCTATATTGGAGCGGCTGCACCCCTCGCATAATGCACGTGGCCATGACTCCAATCATGGTCAATCCGGAATGGGCCAGCAACCTTATCCGGCCCATCAAATAATGGACGCTCCTGTCTTCCTCCTGTTGAGGGCTCCGCGGGCGCCAACTCAGGCGTTTCTTCAGAGGAGCCTTGCTGAACTCCGGGAGGCCGACCCGAACTGGGTCCGGCAGTGGAGCATCTTCCACATAAAACCATTCCGAGGGCCAGTCTTCGGACGCCTTCTTTGGGGTTCCGGATAGATATCCGGTCCCAGCGATGCGCCATATTTCGGCTCCGCCCACTTGATATATTGACCCCTCGTGAGAACGGGGTACGAGGCAAAATAGTCTCTTCCACAGCGCAAAATGGGGCTCGATGCCCAGGAATAGCTCGCAAAGAGCTACGAAGCTCGCGGTGTGTAGAATGGAGGCGGGCGTAAGGTGATGAAGCTGGAGTCCGTAGAACTCCAGTAGCCCCCGGAGAAACAGATGTATGTGAAATCCGAGCCCCTTATTAGATAAGGGACAAAACACACCCGCTCTCCTTTAGAGGGACTGGGGGTGTTCTCCGCCTGCTTTCCACCTTTGTAGGTGGCCAGCCCGGCTCAAACCGGGACCATAAAGGCCGAAGGAAGGTATCCCTCCGCTTGGAGCGACACTAGCTCGTTGTGCGGGACTGAACATCTCCTCCAATCTCCTGGCTGAGGGCTGGAAGTGCGAGAGGAGGAGCCGCGTCGACGGTCCATGATGGAGTGGATTTTTTGTTAGAAGCGCTCCGATGAGTACTCGCGGAAGGAGGATGGTGTGATTTGGCTCTGGATTCTTGCCTCTCTTATAGGCAGCTTATTCGAGCAGCTAGGGGGTAAAATGCAAAAATACCTTGGCCTTTCGCATTCGTACGACACGTGGAAGAGGGCCATTATTGGGCATGGAAGCCAAGGAGCGCAACATTTATAAGGAAGCCGGACACTATTCGGCAAGCACATGGAATTTGGAGGAGAACCCGCCTTGCAACGCCGAAGACAATATACGCGCCGGACTCGTCGTCATTGAAGCCTGGTTCGGGGGCTACTGAGGGAGTCCTGGACTTGGGTGTCCGGATAGCCGGACTATCATCATCGGCCGGACTCCAAGACTATGAAGATACAAGATTGAAAACTTCGTCCCGTGTCCGGATAGGACTTTCCTTGGCATGGAAGGCAAGCTTGGCAATACGGATATGTAGATCTCCTACCATTGTAACCGACTCTGTGTAACCCTAGCCCTCTCCGTGTCTATATAAACCCGAGGGTTTTAGTCCGTAGGACAACAATCACAACAACAATCATACCATAGGCTAGCTTCTAGGGTTTAGCCTCCTTGATCTCGTGGTAGATCCACTCTTGTACTACCCATATCATCAATATTAATCAAGCAGGAGTAGGGTTTTACCTCCTTCGAGAGGGCCAGAACCTGGGTAAAGACATCGTGCCCCTTGTCTCCTGTTACCATCCGCCTAGACGCACAGTTCGGGACCCCCTACCCGAGATCCGCCGATTTTGACACCGACAGGGGGAAACGTTTTTTTCACGAAATATGGTGGCCCGTCCGGTGGGTCCCCGCTGTCAGGTGGAGGAATAATTATTTTGCACGTAATAAGGAGGCACTTCCTTGCTGCGGCCGTGGACCCAGCTGTCAGCCTCTCCACGTATAGTCCACGTCCCATGGAAGCCATTCCTTGACCACGTTGACCATGCCGCGCCGAGAGCACCAGGGCGGTGGACGACGGCGAGGCCTAGGAAGGGGATGATGCGGAGCCGGGGAAGACGCGGCAGTGGATGCCCATGCGTAGAGGAGTATGAGGGTTCACTGGTTCGCTGCGGTGTGAGGCTGCCGTCGCCGCAGAATAACAGGGGGTGTGGGTGAGTAGAGGGATGGTCTGGCCAGCAGTGGGAGTAGTAGGGGGCGGTGAGGCCTCCGCCACATCGCAGCCGGCCATGGGAGGCAGGTGCACGAGGCACGACCAACGCTGGTTTGGGCGGCTGGAGCAAGAAGACCAGAGGTTGAAGAAGCACTACGGCCATTGGATGGACATCCTACGGTCACTAGAGCTAGAATCGTGCATATTGACTAAGTTGACAAAGCCCTCCATCTCCGTCAACTTAGTAGGCCCACAAGTCAGCCTGCCACTATACTGGGTCCCAGCTAACAGGGGGAGTATTCATTATTATTGTGCGTAATAAGGAGGCTGTCATGGGCTTTCTGTGGGAGCACGAGCACCTATGGGGCAGGGGGCCCCTTCTTGTCCGGCAAGGGAGCGGAGGGCGCACACAGAGCAGATCGA
>NC_041393.1:526327355-526333605 GCF_002162155.2 Triticum dicoccoides
GGAGCTCTCCGGAGAGATAAAACTCCTACTGCTGCCTTGTGTTTGTATTTCGTTCTTGCTCGAGAGTGCGAGCATGTAGTGGTGTTGGATGAGTCGAATGAACCGAACCTCTTCTACGTGCGCATGGGCCTCCCTTTTATAGTCTAAGGGGGGTCACCGACAGGTGGCAGCGTAGAAAGAGGGGCAGAAAGGTAAAAACGCAGGTTGGTACAACAGTGTCCAATAGTGTCCCCTACCTAACTCTGATGGCAGGGGACAAGGGCATTTAATGCCCATACGGTCGCCCCAACAGTGCAAGGAAATGACCATTAGGGGCGCCACCGATCGCCACGATGGCCTCCTTGTCAGCTTCGCTTGCCACCTCGCACCGCATGGCTGCACAACGCCTCGCCACGTGCCCCTGGGGTGACATGTCGTTGGATGCGCCGGAGCTCGAGTGCAGGGTGGAAGCCTTGCCGCGGCAAGCGCCTTGCCGCGACCGTTGTTTTGTCGGACTAACAAGCTTGTCGCTCGCCGTGCCTTGCCGGGACGCGCGGAGCGTCGCGGCAAGTTCTCTGAAGCGCCTTGGTTGGCCTTCCCGGCAAGCTCCTCTTGCCGGGGTCTTTGTCCTTCCCGGCAAGCTTCTCTTGCCGGGGTCTTGTCCTTCCCGGCAAGCTCCTCTTGCCGGGGCCTTGTTTTCTTAGTTAATACTTTGTTCTTGAATGGCAGTAATGTGAAATGGCGGAGGATCTTGGCAGGCGCCTGGCAAGCCTTGCCGCGGGACGCTGCGACTGCCCGTGCACAAGTTCGGGGTACTAAGGTACCCCTATTTTAGTACACCGACAGGAGCCCCCGGGCCTGGGCCATACACGGTGCCGAGCGCTGTTGGGCCAGGCCCAAAACAGTGCACGGGCACGCGCGGCCTGGGGCCACACAAAACCCACTCCGTATCCACCGCGTCCCCCCATAACGGCACGCGTCAATCGCGGCGTCGTGGGAGGTGTGGGTGGCGTGCGCGATTTTCAAGGCGCCCTCCCCCCTGTGATCACGGGGCGGGGCGAGGTCATCTCATCCGTCGCCTCGGCTCTGCATCCCCGCCACGCGGCCCCCATGCGCGTGGGGTCGTGGGCAGTGGAAGTGGGAAACCGGGCCGTCACGGGCGGAGGCAGCGGATCGGCCCCGACTCCCTGCTCTCCACGTGCTCTGATTGGCTGAGCGGGGCGGCATAGCCCCCACCTCGCTCCTTAAAAAGGGCGGAAGGGGAGCGCAAAAATCCCGCACTTCCTCATCTTCTCCTTTCTTCGACTTCTGCTCCCCTTCCTCTCATCCGCCATGGAGGAAGGGAACCCTGGCCCTTCATCAGTGGCGGCGAGGGTCGCTGCCAGGCAGCGCATCCCTCCCTATCCCGCACCCGTGGTGGCAGAACCAGCCCCAAGGGGGAGAGGGAGGGGGCGAGGCCGTGGGCGAGGTCGAGGGCGAGGTCGAGGCGCGCAGGGAAGAGGCGGCCGGGGCGGCGCGTCGGCTTTGCCTCCGCCGGCGGTTCCTCTCCTCCCGGCGGTCCACACGGGGGATGACCCTTGGGAGTTCTTCGTCAAGCTGCGCCGGGCACCTCGCCGTCGCCTCCGGCTTCCGGCTCCGTTTGCGAGCGCGATGGAGCCGGACCCGCCCAAGACGCTGAGATTGCGCATGAGGGGCTGCGGGATCAGCGGCACGCGAGTCAGCGTTGTGTCCCCAGCCCCTGGCGTGATGTATCTTGATCGAGGGTGGAAGACGTTCGCCCGCATCCATAGCTTGACGGCGGGGTTTACCCGCCATTTCAAGTTAATGGAGGGCGACCTCCTCTCCGTCAAGGTCTTCGGGGACTCCGGCACCCGGGCGAGATGCTGCGTGGACAGCTCCTCCGATAGTGAAGACTCCCCCTCGAGCGAGAGTGACGAGGAGGAGAGCGACAGCGACGACGAGAGCGGCAGGCCCGACTAGGTGTCGGGCATCGCCTCGTGCGCCACCGGCGACCCCATCATCCGGGTCGCCGGGCTCCTGAACTCCCCGGGGTCGTCTCCTTGGGCGGCTGGCGTAGGGAGGCTGCGGAAGAGGAAGAGGGTTGGCGGCAAGGCCGTCAAGTCGGAGTACGAGGGCGTGGTGCCCTCGACAGCATGCTGACGTCCTGCCGCCCCGTCTTCGAGCTCTGCTTCCGGCGCCTCCGTCTCCGCCAAGCCCCCGGCTGGTCCCCGGGATGTTCCCTTGGTGTCTTCTGGCACCCGTAGCTCACCTAGGCGCCTCTTTTGCCCTCTTCGCCTCCTTGACCTACCTCCTGAAAGGGGGGACAGGAAAGGGATTACGGGCACCTTATCTTTTTAATTTGTAAGCCTTCGGGCCTTAGCTGCATCTAGAACTTGTAATCCTCTCTTTCATGTTTTTCATCCTCTATGGACTGTACCCGAATGGGATGTTTTTAATGAAAAAAGGGGAAGCTTGCTATGCCATATCCTTTACTTGACTCTATGCCTTGTATGCTTTTACCCTACGCTTTGAGGGAACTTGTCGGCGCAAGCACATTTGCTGAGTGCGGAACATCAGTAGCCCGCTGGCGGTGCTGCCTTCCGGCAAGAAACCTTGTCGGGGCTAGTTGCAGCTCACTTGTATTGTTGAGCGGACTCGAAAACAAATCAAGGGCGCAACTTAGCCACGAGTCGATTCCTCCGCGCACAGGTTTTTCATACAAGGCACGGCCGTTCAAGGACGCGGCTTCGCGTTTCCCAGTCCATAAGAGGATGCATGATGAGGGACAAAAAGCTTATCTGATATCGCAGCCCCCGGCGACTCTGGCTTGCCGGGGGTGAATCTTGGCATTCGCAGCCCCCAGGAACTCTGGCTTGCCGGGATCCAGGTGCCGGCGTACCTTTCTTCTCCTTCCTTGTTCTTGCCGCTGCTAGATGTGTCATAGGAACAATCTCTTAGGGCGCGGCAAGTTATTTACTATAATATATAACTTTATTCTAAGCAAAGCTTGCTATGTCATGCCCTTTACTTGATTCTGTGCCTTGTATGTTTTTACCCTACGCTTTGAGGGAACTTGCCGGCGCGAGCACGCTTGCTGAGTGTGGAACATCAGCAGCCCGCTGGCGGTGCTGCCTCCGGCAAGAAACCTCGTCGGGCTAGTTGCAGCTCACTTGTATTGTTGAGCGGACTCGAAACAAAGTAAGGGCGCAACTCAGCCACGAGCCGGTTCCTCCGCGCACAGGTTTTCCATACAAGGCACGGTCGTTCAAGGAACATAACCTAAGAATTTAAGAACGACTGTGTTCTAGCTCGATGGTGCGTCCCCGACGGTAGCGTAGCACTCCGAAGAGGCGCGCTTGCCGGAGTGGGCATCAGAGCTACGCTTGCCGGACTTAGTCTCTTGTGAAACTGCCTTTGCCTTCTTGCACTTGCCGGTGGAGCTCGATGGTGCGTCCTCGATGGTAGCGCAGCACTCCGAAGAGGTGCGCTTGCCGGAGTGGGCATCAGAGCTGCTCTTGCCGGACTTGATCTTCTTCTTCCCCCGAGGAGCTTCAGCGGCAAGTGGCTTGTGCTCTGCTGCGGCTGCTGCTTCCTGGTAGATCTTGTCGGTGCAGATAAGTGCATCCTTCTTGTCGCCTTGGACAGAAATGACACTTATCGGACCAGGCATCTTGAGCACATTGTAGGCGTAATGAGAGGCTGCCATGAACTTGGCAAGCGCTGGTCGGCCGAGTATCCCATTGTAGGGCAATGGGAAATCAGCGACGTCAAATGTGACCCTCTCTGTCCTGAAATTCAGCTCGCTGCCAAACGTCACTGGCAATGTGATCTTCCCCTTCGGCTTGCTCCTTCCCGGATTTATTCCTTGAAAGGTGCCGGTTTCTTCGAGCTCGCTGTCGGGGATCTGGAGTTTCTTGAGCACTGTGGAGGAGATCAGATTCAGGCCGGCCCCACCGTCAACCAACATCTTCGTGACCTTGAGGTTGCGGATTGTTGGCGAGACCAACATTGGCAAGCACCCGACCGCAGTGATGCGATCAGGGTGATCCTCAACATCGAAGATGATGGGCGTGCTGGACCACTTCAGGGGCTTGTGCGATTCAACGGACGGTTCTGCTGCGCTCACCTCTCGCACCCACTGTTTGAGTTGGCGGTGCGAGGTGTGCAGAGAAGCACCACCGTCGATGCACAAAACCTCCGTTGCCTTTTGAAACTCTTGGTCATCAGTCTCATCTTCCTCCATCTCATCATCCTCATCTTCATCTTCGTCCTTGTCGCGGCCACGGGGGGGCCTGTCTCCTTGCCGCGGCGCCCTCCCCGGGCGGGAAGCTTCTTGCCGGATCCTCCGCCACCTCCCTGGGCCCTCTCCTTGTCGCGGCGCTCGTACTCAGCTTTCTGTAGCTCCGCCATCTGCTCAACTTTCTTGCAGGCTTGGAGGTCATGGCCCTTGGTGCGGTGGATCTTACAATATTGCTTGCCGGAGCCATCCTGCTTGTCGGCGGCTACCACAGCCTCGCCGGACTCACTAGCTTTGGCCTTGTCGGAACCGCCTCCGTCACCGGAATGCTCGACAACTAGCACATCCTTAGCCTTTCTTTTTCTGCTGTTCCGCCTCCGGTTCTTCCTTGCCGGGGCGGCATTCTCACTGTCAGATCCTTCTGCTCCTGCGGTCTCTCCGGGGATTTTCCTCCCCTCCTCAACCCGTGCACACTTGTCGGCCAGAGCATAGAGCTCGCTGACATCTCTGATCTTGCACATCGCCATCTCCTCCCTCATCCTGCGGTTACGCACGTTCTGATGGAACGCGTTGATAACCGCGGCAGGGTGGACGTCTGGGATGTTGCGCTGCACCTGGCTGAATCTCTGTATGTACTTGCGCAGGGGCTCTCCCTCCTTCTGGACGAGCAGATGCAGATCACTCTCCTGGCCATGGGGTTTGTGGCCGCCTGTGAAGGCACCGACAAACTGATGACACAGGTCTGCCCATGAAGAGATGGAGCCGTCCGGCAAGTGCATGAGCCAAGATCTGACGTTGGGCTTGAGCACCAGCAGGAAGTAGTTGGCAAGGATCTTCTCGTCGCGTCCTCCGGCAGCCTGCACCGCGATGGTGTAGACGCTGAGGAACTCCGACGGATGTATCCTGCCATCGTACTTCTCGGGTACGTCTGGTTTGAAGTTCTTGGTACTGGGCCACTGGACTTGCCGCAGCTCACGGGTGAACGCAGGGCAACCTGCCGCGTACGACAAGTCGCCTGGTTCCCCTGGCGCATGCATATCGACAGTGGGCCCAGCGCGCTGGTCAGATTGACGCCGCGCTTCTCTTCTGCGCTCGATGCGAGTACGAGCGTCTTCGTGTCTTCGTTCTTGAAGAACATGGCGTTGATCGCGGCGAGCTCGCGGGTCCGACGACGCGGTGGAGTCGGCGTCGAGGTTGGCCCGGCGAGTCGGCGATCTTGGCCTTCGGGGCGGGGAGTGCACGGTGGGGGCACCCCCGCCGGTCTTGTCGCCATCGGCTTCTGCCTGAGCGCCTTGCCGCGGCTTCGACGCGCTCGGCTGCCGGGGCTTGTCGCCGTTGGCGAAGCCGATGAGGCTGTAAATGGCTGCCCTCCAGTTGTCGATCTTGTCTGGCGCTGGAGGGTAATCTAGAAGTAGCTGGGCTCGGGCCAGCGCTTCCTCTGGAGTCTTGGGTGGCGGTGGTGAGCGACGTGAGGTGCGTGACATGCTCAAACTTCTAACAGTGTTAGAAGGAGCAGCATCTCGTCCAGGTGACCGCACCGCGCTCATGCCAGTGTGCTGGCGCGCATGCTGGCCTTGAACGCCCCACGACCCACCGGCTTGGCCTTGCTCCAACGCGAGCACGGCGCCAGGAGCGCCGTGGCGTTGTCGATCTTGCACCTCCTGGGAGGGGTGCGGTGGATGTGCAGACGCTGAACCTTGCGGGGCCTTGTCCTTGGAGCGGGTGACGATGTGAGTCCCCCCACTGGCTCCCGCTCCTCCGCCGGCGTCCACCCCACCGCCCGTTTGCTCCGGTGGCGGTAGGACGGTCGCAGACGGAGCGGCCACCTCCGAAGTCTTCTTCTTCGGTGGCATGTTGATGAAGATGCTGATGTAGTGCGCGCAGACGCCGGATCAGATACGCACGACCTCGACGCCCCCCTACCTGGCGCGCCAGAGATGCCGTGGGCTTTCTGTGGGAGCACGAGCACCTATGGGGCAGGGGGCCCCTTCTTGTCTGGCAAGGGAGCGGAGGGCGCACGCAGAGCAGATCGAG
>NC_041393.1:526333840-526341997 GCF_002162155.2 Triticum dicoccoides
TTGGAGCTCTCCGGAGAGATAAAACTCCTACTGCTGCCTTGTGTTTGTATTTCGTTCTTGCTCGAGAGTGCGAGCGTGTAGTGGTGTTGGATGAGTCGAATGAACCGAACCTCTTCTACGTGCGCATGGGCCTCCCTTTTATAGTCTAAGGGGGGTCACCGACAGGTGGCAGCGTAGAAAGAGGGGCAGAAAGGTAAAAACGCAGGTTGGTACAACAGTGTCCAACAATGTCCCCTACCTAACTCTGACGGCAGGGGACAAGGGCATTTAATGCCCGTCCGGTTGCCCCAACAGTGCAAGGAAACGACCGTTAGGGGCGCCACCGATCGCCACGATGGCCTCCTTGTCAGCTTCGCTTGCCACCTCGCACCGCATGGCTGCACAACGCCTCGCCACGTGCCCCTGGGGTGACACGTTGTTGGATGCGCCGGAGCTCGGGTGCAGGGTGGCAGCCTTGCCGCAGCAAGCGCCTTGCCGCAGCCGTCATTTTGTCGGACTAACAAGCTTTTCGCTCGCCGTGCCTTGCCGGGACGCGCGGAGCGTCGCGGCAAGTTCTCTGAAGCGCCTTGGTTGGCCTTCCCGGCAAGCTCCTCTTGCCGGGGTCTTTGTCCTTCCCGGCAAGCTTCTCTTGCCGGGGTCTTGTCCTTCCCGGCAAGCTCCTCTTGCCGGGGCCTTGTTTTCTTAGTTAATACTTTGTTCTTGAATGGCAGTAATGTGAAATGGCGGAGGATCTTGGCGGGCGCCTGGCAAGCCTTGCCGCGGGACGCTGCGACTGCCCGTGCACAAGTTCGGGGTACTAAGGTACCCCTATTTTAGTACACCGACAGAGGCACTTCCTTGCGTGCGAAGATATAGCTGGTGGGTCCGAGCTGTCAGCGGCGGTACGTTTTTTTCGCGAAATACAGAGGCCCTTTCAGTGGGTCCCTAATGTCAGGTGGAGGAATCATTATTTTGCACATAATAAGGAGGCATTTCCTTGCGTGCGGCCGTGGACCCAGCTGTCGGCCTCTCCACGTACAGTCCACTTCAAATGCATGTCGGTCGTTGACCACGTTGACCAGGCCGCGCCGAGAGCACTAGGGCGGTGGATGACGGCAAGGCCTAGGAAGGGAATGACACGGAGGCAGGGAAGATTTGGCAGTTATTTCCCACGCGGAGGGGAGTACGACTGTACGAGGGTTTACTGCTTCGTCTGCCGTCGCCGGAGAATAACAGCAGGTGTGGGTGAGTAGAGGGATGGATAGGCCAGCGATGGGAGTACGGTGGGGTGGTGAGGCCTGCGCGGCAGCACAGCCGGCCGCGGGGAGGAGGGAGCAGGCAGTCCCGCCGGCGCTTGTTTGAGCTGCTGGAGCAGGAAGAGCAGAGATTGAAGAAGCACGACAGCCGTTGGATGGACATCCAACAGTCACTGCTTGTGCGTCAACCTTTTTTTAGGAAAGCCTCAAATATGTGGAAAACAGCATACGGACCATCTGCCATTATTTCTAATAATTTACAGCCCATTTGCTAATTCTTAAGGTTTTTTTTGGAGCCCATATTATTTCTGTTAGCATTACAGCCCATATTGTGGCCACGGTTAAAAAATTATACGAAATTTTGCATATTTCGGTGCAGTCCGAACTGTTTTTAATCCCGAAATTTTGACTCACATTCAAACTGATTTTAAAAATAAATGTTTATCAATATAAAATCCAACAAATTCTCCACACATAAAAATTAATGTAATTTAAAATCTCGAAATGAAAAAAAGAATTTGAAACTAATTGCCGGTTTGATGTGTTTTAAAAATGTACAGCCCATTTCTCATTACTGATAGGCCATTTTCTCGGCCAGCCAAATGAAGTTCTCCTCGTCTTGAAAGATTTGCAGCCCAACAGGCCTGACAAAGCGACTTACTTGGCAAATCACAAAAAAAAACTGGGCTGTGGTCGTGGACCCAGCTGTCAGCCTCTCCACGTACAGTACTCTTCCGATGGAAGTCGATCGTTGACCACATTGACCACGCCGCGCCGAGAGCACCAGGGCGGTGGACGATGGCGAGGCCTAGGAAGGGGACGACGCGAAGCCGGGGAAGACGCGGCAGTGGATGCCCACGCGGAGAGGAGTACGAGAGTTCACTGGTTCGGCTGCAGCGTGAGGCTGCCATCACCGCAGAATAACAGGGGGTGTGGGTGAGTAGAGGGATACCCTGGGCCAGCGGTGGGAGTAGTAGGGGGAGGTGAGGCCTCCGCGGCATCACAGCCAGCCACGAGAGGCAGAGCACGCGGCACGATCGGCGCTGCTTTGGGCGGCTGGAGTAAATAGACTAGAGGTTGAAGAAGCACTATGGCCGTTGGATGGACATCGTACGGTCACTGGAGCTAGAATCGTTCATATTGACTAAGTTGACAAAGCCCTTCGTCCCTGTCAACTTAGTTGGCCCACAAGTCATCCTCTCAATTTTGTCCTCCTTCCTTCCTCGCAAAAAAGGGGAAAGAAAATCAAAGACTTGGGAAGGCGTACAGAACAAGCTAGTGTACCAGTAAAGAGACATTGCCGAGTTTTAGAAAAAAGAAAGACGTGCTCCTGTAGCTGGTTCGAATCCAAACCTAGACTATGACTATATATGGTGCTATGCTACTCTGCAAGTAATGAAACTGACATATCTAACATTCGCTTCTCCTCTTCTCTACTTACTCTGCCTAGCATCAGAAGCTCTGGCCGCAGCAACCATGTCTGCTGGCTGCTCGTCCACCTGCTCTTCAGCAGGCAACAACCAGATATGCGCCAATTCGCCACCCGTACCATCGCCTGTGGGTCTCATCACACCCCCGCCGGCACGCGCACCGCAGCCGATTGCTCATCGCAACCTGCTGCCATTGGTGTGGTGCCACTGCTGCAAATCACGCAGAGTCATCCATCGCGTCTCAACCATAACCCGCAACCCTGGCCGAGTCTTCTATAAATGCCCGAATCATGGGGTAATAATATGTTTAAGTGTTGTTCTGCTGCTTTCAGTTGCTGATTTTTTTAATAGTTTGGTTGATGATCTCCAATTTGATTGGTGCAGAAAAGGGAAGATTCGTGTGATTTGTATTTCTGGGAAGTTGCTGATGTGGGGGAATGCAAGTATGCTGATTATTTGGTTAGCCGAGGAATCCCAATACCAGCAGGTTGGGGTGTTGGACAAGTAACTGAAGGAACGGCGGAAGAGGAAGATGCAGAGCAGAAGGTTAAAGATGCAGTTCCTCTGATCATGGCCAAGCAACAGCTGCTGAACGGCCTTGACAGCAATGAGGAGATGAAAGAGCTTGTGAAGATAATGGGCAAAATCGATGTGCTCTGTAGGATGATTGTCTCTTTATTTGCAGTGTATGTAGCACTCGTGATGTATTCAGTGGCTACGACATGAGCACTTTGCTGAAACTAGTAATGAATGAAACCTGTGTAGCAGGCTGGGCGTAGTGTTGTGAACATCTAATGATTTCTATTAATGGAAATCAGGGGGTATCCCCTTTTGCTCATATAAATAAATAAATAGCAGAGGCCCTGTCAGGTCAGCTTTGTTCTCATTCGAACACGTCGAGCAAATTGCAGTCCAACAGCAAACTATGTCATCAAATTCAAGTTTCACAGCCAAATACGAGTACAACTAAACAACAATGTCATCATGTTTTAGTTGTCATACAATCACCAAACACAAATCAGCATACATAACAAGTGATGTTCTCACAGCAAAATACTAAACAACATGTTCATCAGGTTTCAGTTGTCATAGCAAACACAATTTCACATAGTAGATAAAAAAATGTCTTCTGACAGGCAAATACGACAAAAGCAATGTAATCATCATCCGCAGCAGCAGCGTCAACATCTTCGCCATGTGTATCAGTCTGAATCATAATTCCCCACGGTGTCATCTTCTTCTTCGTCCTCAACTTCCTCGAATGTTGGCTTCTTCTTGATCAACTCTTGTATGTCCACAGCATGACAGGCAATCTTTTCGCCAGCGTCATTGACGTGATGGTTATAAAAGATATTAGGAACATCTGTGTTATCTTGTACATCAGGAGCAGTGTAAGCATCATCTTGTTGTGCAACTTCATTAAACGAAATCCTCTACTCAAACCTTTGCAATACTCTCCAATCATCGCTACGTGCAAATGTATCTTCCAAGAAAAATATCTGTGTTGCTTGATTTGCCAAAATAAAAGGCTCGTTGGTCTGGTACGCTGCCTTGACATTGATGGATTTGAAATAATCATCAGCTCTGGGTTTTGCGATCCTGGAAAACAGGTTATACCAACGACAGCACAACAGAACCACACACCGATGATCCTCGAAACTGGAGATATACTACAATTGAACAATGTCTGTTATGTTAGCATACATTTCAGTTGTCTCTTTGTCATACGCATCCGTGCTCATGATGGCACTGTTTTGTGTCTTCCTGCCTTCGTCTCGTGCAAGGGTGTTGTAGCGCACATCTCCAACAACGCAAGATTCATAATGTCTTACCCGAGTATCAGAACCCATTGCTAGTGAGTAAAGGGCATCATCAATTGCCTGCCCATCCTCCCGCATCTTCTTAACCTATGGTTAGAAAATAGACAAGTGATCATCTTATGTACTCAATATATTAAAAAAAACTGACAGTGCACTTCAAAAGCTTACATGGTTCTTGAACCATTTCGCAAATCCTGCCATAACCAGTTTGTCAATGTTTCTTGGATTTTGCGGCAGTAACTCCTCTTTGTAGATGCTGCACAACATAGTGATCGCGTCAAACATCTAAATATATAAGAATGTGCTGCAATTTTAGTAGATTACGATGTATAAGCTGCAGTACTACACTTACTTGATATAAGGTAGTATCTCAGGACAGTTATTCAACACATACCAAACCATTTTGTCCAAATATTTAGGTTTGTCCTCTTGTCGACTCTTCCCTGTAACTCGAACAGAATAATCAAAAACATTGAGCCCGGGATTGTCTTCACCACCTCTTTGCTAAGCTGATCAGCTGTTTCAATGTATTTTGAGCAAAATGTCAATGCTTCTGTAGCAATGTAGGCCTCTGCAATGGAACCCTCGGGTCTAGCTCTGTTCCTAACATAGCCCTTGAAAGTGCCTAGCCGCCTTTCAATAGGGTACATCCAGCCATACTGTACTGGACCTCTAAGTACTGCCTCATCGGGTAGATGAACAGCCAAATGCACCATCACATCAAAGAAGGCTGGAGGATATATCTTCTCAAGGTCACATAGGATAGTTGGTATCTTGTCTCTATGACGCTCCAAAGCATCTATCCTGATATTTCTACTGTAGAGTTCCCTGAAGAATTGTCCCAACTCTGCAACTGCTCTGTATAAGTCAGGGCGGCCCAATCCTTTAAGGATAACAGGTAAAACCCTTTGAAGTAGGACGTGGCAGTCATGAGTTTTGAACCCTTGTACCTTGTTTCCATCTGCACTGACTCTCCTTTCAGGGTTGGAAGCAAATCCATGTGGGAATCTCACACGTGACAGGACTTCGCAGAATTCTTTTCTTTTTACCTTGTCCAAGACGTACACAGCTGGTGCCATATCCCGTGGTTTACCTTCATCTTGCACCTGCAAATCCTTTCTGATACCCAAGTGTGTCAAATCAATCCTATATTTTAAGGTATCTTTCATCTTGCCTTCAATGTTAAGAAGTGTGCCGATAATGTTGTCACATATATTTTTCTCGATGTGCATCACATCAAGATTATGCCACAGATCCAGATCTTTCCAATACTCCAAGTCCCACAAAGTGGACCTACGGGTAAACAATAATCTCTCTTCTACCGTGCCACGCTTCCTTTTCCCGCTACCATTACCAGGATGGTTTCCTGGTGTAATATGTCTGACCTTCTCTAATTCCACTTGCAACTCATCGGCGGTGAGCCTCTTTGGCGCATCACGGTTTTCATGCTTTGCATTGAACACATGTCTTCGGTATTTTCTAGGACGCGGCTTGTCCTTGGCAAGGAAACGGCGGTGTCCAATGTAACAGATCTTGCTAAGTATTGCGTATGACAGGGGATTCCTATCACAGCGAATACATGCATTGTAACCATGTGTCGTTCGCCCTAACATAGTGCCCAAAGCCGGATAATCATGGATGCACCAAATTACAACAGCACGTAGAAAGAAATCAGCTGGTGGGCTGCTATATAGGTCTCGAGTGAGAACACCCTTCCATAACTGTTGAAGTTCCTCCACAAGAGGCTCCATGAACAAATCAAAATCCTTTCCAGGACTTTTTGGACCTGGGATGAGCAAGGCCATCATGTAGTTTGATTCTTTGGTGCAGATATTTCGAGGCATGTTGTAAGGGATAACAAGCACTGGCCACATGCTATATGTGGCGCTCTGGTGGCCAAATGGGTTAAATCCATCTGAAGCTAAGCCAAGTCTAATGTTTCTCGGGTCAGCAGCAAACTCTTTGTGTTTATCATTGAAGCTTTTCCACTCACTACCATGAGATGGATGGCTCATTACATTCTGATCTCTGTACTCCTGGTTCCTAGAATGCCACAGTACATCCTCTCTTGTTTCAGCATCATGAAACAACCTCTGCAATCTTGGTGTAATTGGAAAATGTCTCAGAACATTATGAGGAACTCTCTTCACAGCATCGCCATCTTTCCATCTTGATGATTTGCATTTCGGGCATTCACTTAAGTTGGCATAATCCTTCCGGAACAGAACACAATTATTCTTACAAACATGGATCATATCATATCCAATTCCAACTACACGAAGGAAATTCTTCACTTTACTGTAGGTGTGTGGCAGCTCAGACGCATCTGGGAAAGATTTGCGGAAAGCAGCCAACGTCGCATCGAATGACTTGTTGGTCATCCACTCAGATGTCTTCACCTGAAGAAAGGTGACCATAGCTGAGAATACTGACAACTTATTTCCTGGGGTGACAGAAACGTTGCATTGTTCCAACATGTGGGCCCACCATTTTCCTTCTACAGGTGAAAGTTCACAGAATGCACGAGCATTTCGTAGCATTGTTTCAATGTTGGTCAAACTCACTGGCTCTGCCACCACCACCACCTCCTCCTCTTCCACCTGAGCATCAGGCAGATCAAGATGGTGATCTGCTGCTTCCACGTAGTCAATAACATTGACGTTCATAGCTTCACCATGATGAACCCACCTAGTATATGTGACCGACATCCCATACGAGTGTAGATGATTTTGCACAGTTGACTGGGCTCTTGTAACTGAATTCATACAACTGCTACACGGGCAGAGCACATCTGATTTCGGACCACCGTACTCAGCTCTGATAAAGTTCATGAAGTTTTCAACCCCCTCGACATATGCAGCGGAGAATCTTCGAGCAGAAGTTATCCAAGTCCTGTCCATCTGTTAGACATACAAATTAGTTCTTCTACTAGATATTACAGGAAAAACATATATGCTTTTTTATGAAGTCCAGAAAAAAATACCTAGGTCGATGTCTAAAGCTATGGCAAGATATTTGGACAAGTAGATCTAATTAACGAAATATATGTAAAGCTAATTCAGCAAACATATTTGAGTGCTAAATTATGGCAGGCTGTTTCAGCAGTCAATGAGGCCGAGCACACAGCCATCAAACTATCGAAGTCCATCGCAGCAACAAAGATCGAGTATAAAACGGTGTAGAGCTATTTCACCTAACAGATTGGCTACTAGACCATGGCAATCTACATCACAATAAATATATGGCAGGATATTTTAGCAGCTAATCGGCCTTGGCAAGCCATCTCAGCTAAGCAGATTGAGTGCAGAACAGGGCAAGGAAGCTTCTTAAGCAGAGCATATTGACAATAAACTACTTCGGCAAACCGTGAGATTAACAATGTCTATCAGCTAACATTCAACGCTACACCGACATGAACGGGGCCTCAGTCTAGAATGCGCGTACCGTGGGAGAAGCTGACCGCCGTGCATCTCCACATGAACGTTGCCAGCGGTGGCAGCGCTGACCGTCGTGCGCCTCCACAAGAACATAGCCAGAGGTGGCGGCGCGGCTAGAGGACTACAGTCTACGAGAGCGTACTGTGGGAGCGAGAGGATCGCCGTGCGTCCCCTCGATGAACCGCGGCGCCGACGTATCGGCGCGGTGGGGAGGGCGGCTTTGGGGAAGCGAATG
>NC_041393.1:526342240-526377076 GCF_002162155.2 Triticum dicoccoides
TCGCGCGATGGGCGGGGGGAGTTTGGCGCATGGTCGGTTTCTCCAAGTGCAGTCCCACGTGTCAGTGAAGAGGCAAGCCGAAGCGCGTTCCGTTTGCGTGAGCCGTGTGCAGGACCAAACGTGTGTGGGGTGCAATGCGACCGTGACAGGAGTGCTGTGAGTGTACCGCCTTTTTTCCTTTTAAACTAGGTGCTTCGCCCCCTCAAAAAAAATGTTGCTTCGCGTGATCCATCGATACTACTACTAGTAATCCGGTAATCCCGACTAAAACGGCGCGGCCGGGTCTTTTCCCGCGTGATATGCTGGGAGGTTGGCTTAGTTGGGTTTTTTAGATTTGTCTCGGTTCAATAAAAAGCAGAGTTGGTGATGGTGTGCGTCATCCTGCAATATAGGCCGTCCGATCTATATCTAACGGATAGGAAAGAAACTATGACAATTTACCCGCACTCCTCTCCACATTTGCAGATAAGGCTTTCCCTTATTCATCCTTTTCTCCCACAAGATCTTGATCTTCCGTGCAACGCACGGGCATCTTGCTAGTACTCCTACAATATGTATATTATTGTGAAAATTCATATACACCGGCCGAGATTAATGCAAACACGCCAGATTTTCATTACATTTCAAACTTTTATAGGACAGAAAAATAAAAGAAACCCGACCCTAAACCTATTCTACGGCGGTGACCGATGTCCTCCATCTACGATCTCTATGTATGGGGGCGGGGTTCAAGACCCGTGAAGTGAAGGTGCGGTCTCCGGCAAGGAAGAGTAGAACACGGGATACGGACCGGCCAGTTGGCACACCATGCACTGCCGCCTCCCATGCCCTACTCATCCTCGGAGGAGTCCCCGACCTCGGCGGTGCCGGACGTTGGACGGCGGCAAGTAGGACGTGTGGCTGACGGTGCTCCCGTCGTCGGCTGCCAGCATGGCCACTGCTTGTGTGGTCGCGTCCGCGTCCGGCTACGCCACTACTGCGTCGCGAGAGGCGACTTGAACGACGGTGGCGACCTCGAGCTTCATCCCCGAAGACAAGCTCTCCCGCAGAGCGTTCGCACTTGCGGTCATGGCGGATGTGGTGCCAGGTAGGAGGACGATGCACTATGGTGTGGAGGTTAGCTGGGCGTTGCCGCTTTAAGTAGCGCATTCCGGTGAGGCCAAGCGTCCGGGTGCGTCATTAAGTCGTCGGAGTTGGTTCCCCGGGCACCGAGCCTCTTAACAACGACATACAAACGGACGACATGAATGCGGGCAGCTGGCGCCGGCTGGGAACGCACCGCGCGACGGCGCGAGGGACGAGGGCTTTGGTGTGCCAGGGTAGTCAGCTGCGGTCGTGACAACGTTGGAGATGCCCTTTGCTCAAATGTGATCCATGCATGTCATTGAAGAAGCAAGATGACCCGGCATGGTCTCAGGTCCAGAGGAGCCCCGTGCATCCTCAACGAGCCGGGTGTTGAGGTGTGTTTGGATTGTGGCCAAAGTGCACCTTACCAAAATTTTGGTCATGACCCAAAGATTGGTCTTTGTTTGGATGGTTGCCATTTTTTTGGCATGCCAATGAACTCTGGCCAACTCTAGTTCATTTTTCTTGCCAATGTCGGCCAAATCATGGGCAACCAATACCTCAACCAAAATTTTGGTCATGACCCAAAGATTGGTCTTTGCTTGGATGGTTGCCATTTCTTTGGCATGCCAATGAACTCTAGCCAACTCTAGTTCATTTTTCTTGCCAATGTCGGCCAAATCATGGGCAACCAATACCTCAACCAAAATTTTGGCTACCCAATGCTTTGATGGGGCAACCTTGGGCACAAACCAAACATATCGTTGGTCATGCCACAGCACTAACGCCACCCTCAGCACACTGAAACCGACCGTGTCTATCGATGATATGAGCGTGTCACTCACCGCGGTCGCCGTGTCCAGAGGCGGTGCTGGAGCTGCGCCCCGTTGTTGGCCCCAACAACCCACATGAACGGTTGTCGGTGGCGAGGAGGTCGTGGGCCAGCTCCTCCATTGGACTAGTCTGCGCTACGTCGTCCCGACGGGTGTGCCCCACATGTCAGTTTCCCTGTTTTCCCGGCCATATTCGAGCATCAGTGCTCCACGTTCCGCATTAGGCCTTTCACTATGTAGGCCAAGCGAGACAACTTATTGTTTATTTGAGCCGTCCAAGTGTAATCATGTGGCATTTGCTTATTTCTCATTCCTCTCCAACCCTCTTCTCCATCGATCATGTTGCCCTCCAGTCGAGTCCATCCTCCCGCATGCCTCATTTGAACATTCCGCCGAGTATCATTCGCATGTACCCACCCTAGTCCTCTTTCAATAGATCTCCGGACGCCAAGATGAAATCGAGAGGGAACAAGTGGGGGCACGTGATACCTAAGGCGGATTCAAAATTTTGAACCGGTGATCATAGCATCCGCAAATCATATATAAAGGATATTCAATGTTCGTTTCATTTTTGAACGTACAATATACTCCCTCCTATCCTTTCTACTTTACATATAAGTTTTATGTGTAGTCAAAGTATCTCTACTATGATAAAAAAGGTATCAACATTCAACAACGCCCAATCAATATTGTTAGATTCATACGTACTCCTAGATTTGTACTCGAGATGGTTTCCAATTTGACTATTGACAAGATTAATAGTACTCCCTCTGTCTAGGTGAGTAAGTCATCTTAGGCTGTGCACCGTGACCAAGGAGGAGGGGAAAACGAGAGACATTAATGTTTATTTTCTAATTAATAGTATTGCATGCAATGAACTAACCACTTCATGTCATGTTTGATAGTCTTAGGTCATTAAAAGCATGCACACCTTCATCTCTTATTGGTTGATATGTCAAGAAACAAGAAACGAGGTAGAAGTTAATGCACCGCACCTACGTGTTTTGAGATTATTTGGTTTTCGTAAGATGACTTACACACCTAGACGGAGGGAGTACATGAGATGTATAATGTGAAAATTATATCATTGGAAACTCCTTTCACATACGAAATTGACCGTATGCTTTGTGTAAGTTGCATGTCATATATTATTACTCTAACATTTGGTCAAAGTTAGCCTCGAAAAATGCATTAGACCCTGTATGCTTTGTGTAAGTTGCATGTCATATATTATTACTCTAACATTTGTGTAAGTTGCATGTCAAATATTATTACTCTAACATTTGGACAAAGTAGTATAATGGAAGTGGATCCTTTGACGTAGGTATCCCTGCCTTACCCTCCCTTTTGGTCACTTACTGGCGGACCCCATGCTTGCTAGGCCCCGCATGTCAGTTACTCAATGGGTTCGGCCATGTCAGGGGAGCCTCATCCGTAGTATACTCCCTCTGTTTTTATTTACTCCGCATAAAACGGAGGGAGTGGTGGTATAATAAATGACATGGGCGGGGGAGGGGGAGGGACGTCGGTTTGCTCTCAACTGCGGTCCCACAAGCGAGCGAAAACGCAAGACGAAGCACGTTCCATTCGGTGAGCGACGTGGAGGGTCCAGCGTGCCGGGTTGCAACGCGAACGCGACAAGAGCGATGTACAGTCAAAACCGATTGACCGGTCGTCACCGGAACCACTATTCACACCAGAACCTTTGCTGCTCGGCCTATGCCAGCCACTGCCCTAAAACCACACCAAATCTCCAGCCCATCCCCCCACCTTTCGATCCCCTAGCCCGCATCAAGCGTCCCCTAGTTCGCGGGAAAGCCATGGTGCGCCGCAAGATCACTTACTACAAGATGCTGACGCCGGAGCGCCGCGCAGAAATCGCGGCGGTGGTTGGCGCCACAGTCCTCCGTTCCCAAGCTCGCTTTGTGGCGGGCCAATCCCCGAGTTCTCTGGAGCCAAGCTACGATGAGGAGGAAGCTGATCCAATGTTCACTTCAGAGGTCGCGGCGCAGAAGGCCCCCGATGGGTATGAGACGATGGACGTCGACTTCGTGCGGCGTCCGAGTCCCCCATGGTGCAGGCGGACCAGCGGTTCAACATGGCGATACTAAAGGAGGACCGGGAGGCAGAGGCTCAACTCGACACCGAGCGTGTGCATGCCGTTGCCATCGAGGCTCTCCTGCAGGCGGAACCGGATGTCGTGGATGTGAACCAGGCGGCGGAGGCTCAACTTGAGGCGGAGCGCGCGGATGCCGCTGCCATCGAGGCCCTCCTGCAGGAAGAACCGGACGTCCTGGACATGAACCGGGCGGCAGAGGCTCGACTCGACGCAGAGCGTGCGGATGCCGCTCTCATCGACGCCCTCCTGCAGGCGGAACCGGAAGTCCTGTACTTGAATCGGACGACGGAGGCTCGACTCGATGCGGAGCGCGTGGATGCCGCTGCCATCGAGGCCCTCCTGCAGGCGGAACCGGACGTCCTCGACTTGAACCGGGCTGTGCTCTCGTCTGTGCAAAGCGCCCGCACGCTCCGCTTGAATGAGTAGCTGGAGGCCGAGGACAACCACGGTGCGGAGACACACGTCGGCAGCGATGGCTGGTTCGCGCCGGCAATCAAAGACGATGAGGCCGTCTCTTTCCGCGAGCAGTGATAGTTTTTCTTTATGTTGTTGTTTTTATGGATCTTTTGCTGTGTAAAAACATATAATATCCAAATAGGGCCATATTTGTTATGCAAGTCGCCTGACTTGGGTCTGTCTACCATTTCAGGCGGTTGGATGAATATCCTACATCTCCTAACCCTTCTTTCCTTCTTCCTCACCTCTTCTTCTTCCCCAACAGACCACCACACGGGCCGTATGGATACTCCCCAACACGCGGTTGGATAAACATACTCTATGAACGAAAATTATGTGTCAGTGATAGGATGGTTGAGTTTGGTTTGTTCACATGCGACAGCACGTGTTAGTGAGGGTGCGTTCCCTTGGTTGGGTTTGCAGCGTGCAGGAGCGACTGTGTGAGGGTGCGGTGCGACCGCGGCGTGCAGGAGCGACCGTGTGAGGGTGCGGTGCGACCGCGACAGCCGTGCGCAAGTGTACCTCCTTCTCATTTTGAAAACTTTAGGCAAGCTTGACAAAAATGTGTGGCAAAGTATGGCAATGCAAGGCCTAGACCCAAATAGGATAAGTACATACGTACTAGGAGTACTAGTGTTAAAAAAGAAAGGCGGGGTTTTCCTTCACGGGATTTAATCGATACAAATCCTCGTTTCATGTGTCAATTAATGCGTATTTTTTTCTCGAAAGACCAAAGAGCTAACCATCTCACTCCTCATCGCTTGATTAATGCAGTGCCATGCAAACGAACCTTCTCACTTCCGCATGCATGCAGGGGATATTAATGTCCTTGGTTGCTAACCCCATCAATTTTGCCTCGATTAGTGTTAGTGTCCCTTTCCAAATTGTAATTTTGATATACTGGCCTTGTGTACAAAAAAATGGAGGTAGTAACTATATTTGAATTCCTTGCCCATTGCGGTGACGTTGATGTTTTTTTTTGTGGTTTGGCGAAGTGCGTTCGACGGAGAACACCATTGAGGGAGACCACGATAAGTCGTTCACAAGTGCCGCCTGCAAGCCGAGACAACCGCCTTATTTGCATCCAGGAAGTCCTTTACTAGTACTACTACTAGGAGTACTAGTGCGATGAGATGGTTTCTCGGAGAAGACGATGGAGAAGCGGAGTCAGCGAAGAGTGAAATGATGGTTGCTTCGTCCGTGCTTTGTGATTTGACGCCTCACTGCTTTGTGATTTGTGATAGAAGGGACAGGGGAGTAGACTCTGTGCTCTATACTATACTACATGCGTCCAAGCATGGGAGAAAGAGGAGAGACGTTGCATTCTTCTATTCCTTCAATCAATCAATCAGGGAGCTTCGGTTCCATCTTTTTGGCTTTGGCAACACCGTCCACAAATGGTTCCCACGATGCCAAAAACTACTTTCACATTTTGCTACACATTGTGGATGCCCTTAACCGTACCACTTGGTTTTGCTCCTGTGTGCTATCTATACAAATCTCAATTATATTGATCTAAAAAATTATAGAATCAAAGATTAGTAAAAAGGAGGTGATTTTGCCGCGCGGATGGTGGGGGAGCTTTCTTATTTTTGGAGGACGTTGTCCTGGCGGTTTGCTAACATGCGGTCCCACGTGTCAGTGCTTTACCAAGCCGATCCGCGTCCCACATGAGGCAGAACAACGGCAGAAGCAACATGTGGTTAAGTTGAAGAAGATGAGGGAGAAGCGGATTCAGCAACGAGTGAAATGATGGTTGCTTCGTCCCTCCAACTTCTTTTTTAGCATTATTACTTCATCCCTCCAACTTAACTGCGGGAAAGCTGCAGCTTTGTGATTTGATGCCTCATTGCTCATTACTACGCCGGCGCCATGACTGGGGTGCTTCAGCCCGGCTGCTCTGCACTGTATTCCGGTATGGCACATGGACCCGGTAGCTTGATGTCCCACATGTCAGCGAAAGGGACTAGAATATTTATGAAAGCGAGCGCTCCACTCTTATGACGGAGGAGTAGACGACACGACGACCCAGTGAACGGTCACTTGTACTGTATAGTACTATAGTTTTGCTGTTTCGCATGATCCATCAATACAAACCCGATTAAACAAGAAAGGGCGGGATTTTTCCAGCGCGGCAGATGATACTGGCCATACATTTCAAAGGCAATTTTAATATATGCAAACTGAATAATTATAAGTAACAATATGATATCTAGTAAAACTAAAAACACATATGATTTATTGTGTTAGAGTGTAATAGTAGTGTTGTATTGCATAGTTGTTAGATGTAACATGCGGGAATGTGTAGAGATGTAGTTTCGGAGGGCCTACAGAGAGAAAGCGTAATACGGTCACCGAACTTCAGAATAAGCTGATTACGGTCACTATATACGTTTTGCGGTGATTATCCGGTCACTTGCTCACAGTTCAGCATCGGATTGCACTCTGTTGACCGGCCAAATAGTCTGCGTGGCGCCATGTTGACTAGTTAAATTGACCATGTTCCTTATGGGTCCCACCTGTCAGTTCCCATAGGGAAAAGGTTAGATAAACACAAATTTACGCAGGCGCGGCAAGGCTCCAACCCGTGCGCGGGAATCACCTGGTTGTGTATGTGTCTGTCAGGGCCTGATGTGTGCGCATGCATGTGTAGGTTGAGCACTTGAGCGTGAGAGTGTGTGTTGGTCGTGTGGTGTACTGGTGTGTGCATGCATGCGTGCGTGTGTGTGTGTGAGTGTTGCGTGCGTGCGTGGCTGCGTGTGTACGTGTGAGTGTTGCGTGGGTGTGTGGGTGCATGTGTTTGTGTGAGTGTTGCGTGGATGCAGTTCGTGTGCATGCGTGCGTGTGTGTATAATCACCACACCAGCTCCTGTGTGTTAAAGCAGATGGCTCAGCATACCAATACAAGGCCACCTTGTCCGTTGTGCCCGCGGTCAGGACTTCGAATCACCGTCAAAATATTTTTTTGTCGTTTGTTTTCATTCTTACTAGCAAGATGCCCGTGTGTTGCACGTAACATCAAGATGCATTTGTATGACTTGTTTATCTTGTGAGAGAAAAGGATGAAAGAGGGAAGGCCTTATTTGCAAATGTGGAGAGGTATGTGGGTACCTTTTTTGCAAAATTGCCATAGTTTCTTTCCTATCCGTCAGATATAAATCGGATGGCCTATATTGCAGGATGGCAGGCACACCATCATCACCAACTCTGTTTTTTATGAGTGTATTTTATGTATTTTATAAGAGTGTAGATGTAGAGTAGATACAAGTCGACAGGTGGGCATGATGGTAGTGAGATAATGTGATGCAACACTAGAGGTGCCACGTGGAGCGTTTAACTGGTCAACTAGTCATGTCATGAGCAAATACAAAGTTGTACGGTGAGCCCGTGACTGTATAATAACCACTAAACGTAAACGGTGACCGTAATGAGTGGATTATGAAGTCCAATGTATGTACCGTGCTTTCTCTTCAAATACAATGATCGTCATTGCATATATTGCGAGAGAAAGATGAAACACACGTGAATTTTCTGGGGGCTTACTTTTAGAGGACCTGGAGATAGTTTTGTGTGCATACATGAAAGGGGCGTACAGGGGGGGTATGCGATGGAGAGAGAGATGCTCTTAGTTTATCTTTATTATGACTAACTTTGTATATAGTATAAAAATATACAAATTCACAGTGAGGAATGAATATCATTGTGGGCACCATGCAATGCAAATTAGCGTTCGTACTCCTCCATATAACTTTGTAATGTTGTATATATGTAGAAACTCTAAAATAATTTTTTGGCCACACTTTATTCAAAAGGAATGTTGTATGCAAAATAAACATGAAGAGATGGCTTTTTAGATCAATGGGGTACGTGATGTAACATGTGTGAATGTGTAGTCGATGCATTTGGCGGGGCCTAGAGAGGTATGTGTGTGTATTACGTATTCGAGAGAGGCATGGATAGAGGGGCCGACGGGGGGGGGCATGGGAGAGATAGCACGAGAAATGAGAGTGGTCTAGAGAGAGAGAGAGACGAATATGACGTCACGACAAGAGATTCCATTCCCTTGAGCGTGTATATGCAAGGGGGGAGGGGATAGAGGCACCAGGAGAAATTTTCTGTGTGTGTGGTGTTTGTGTTGGTATGTGTGGGTGTGAGAAGATAATGAGACGTGGGGGCAGAGGGTGTGTCACCGCGTGAGGTCCGGTGGGTCGAGGTGAGGCCCTTCGTTCGGTTCCGTCCTGCGCCATATTGGTCGGCCCATGACACATTTAGGAATACCCATGGATGACTAGTCGTACAAGACAAAGATAGCAGAATTGTGAAGGACTCTGTGTCCATTGACAAAGCCGGCTAGGATTTGTAACCCTAGGTACTCGGACTAAGGTAACCCCTTTATCTCTGATATTACTATTCATCCAAGCTAACTTTAAGGGGCATCCTACAGAATGCTCTGCTAGAATCATACTCATCGATTAGGAAGAGAGGTGTGAGATAATGCGTGAGAGACAGGCGTAAAGATAATGTGCGTACATGAGACACGTAGGCAGGTCCATGTATATAGAAAGGGTCGATGAGGATTGTGCGTGTGTATGTTTGCGAGAGGAAGAGTGCTTGTGATAAAGGTTAGTGAAAACAATTGTAAATGGTTACGAGAGGGAGGGAGGGTTATATCTAGAGCATGTGTGTGAGAAAGACACCTCGAGAGAGAGTGTGTGAGCATGTGTGAGAGACCACCGATGGAGAGTGAAACAACACGTAAAGGACTATCTACACATTGATTAAAGATATAAATTGTATCCAAATATTAGGATGGGATCATGATATTTGCAATTCGCGTAAGGAGCGGTCATTGATCCATCAGACATCTAGATTCTATCGAATTTGAGCATGTCTATGTTATTATTCGACACATTTGATCCACATAGTTAGTATTTTGAACTCCAGACAATGCATCGCTTTAGCAATCGAATATAAACGTGAGTATAGTTCATGTTGTGTGTGTAAAGCACATTATACATACAAAAGTTACACAATGGACATTTATAAATAGCTACCTATGAACTAGCATACATTTGAATTCAACTTAAGGTGGTTTAAAAAAATCGAATTCAACATGAAGTCCATTCAATTATTTGAATTTGATATCATGGCATTTGTAAACCATACCTAAATTATGTGGGCACCAATCTTTGCTCTGATTTTGTACATAATAGCATATGTAGTCGTGTACAAAATAGATTCAAATTTAGCTCCTCCATTCCAAAATAATCGTAGTTATAGGATTTTCAAGTGTCAAAATTACAAAAAGAAGTGGATAATAACGAGCTTTTCAAACATACAAGGTCAAATATAACGTTGTCTATTTAGGTCAATCCTCATAGTTCAAGAGTACTCTAAACGTGAATGCTTGTGTTTCAAAATTTCGAACGAAGTGCCAAAAGAGCCTCTACTCGTCCGAAACCGCGTGAGACCAATGTTTGGTAGTACAAGGAAATTACTTTTCTAATAACTCGGCCCGACGTCCAAAGGTCTAAACCGGGGTAGGTTTGCAGCTTCATCTAGATGCCACGCAACCGCCTCCAAAAAACATTCATACACAATGGCCGCCTAAGCACACATGCGCGCGACCGAAGTCGCTCCCGTCCACTATTTGGGACACCTTGGATTACCATCCTACCCCCGACCCGCAGTAGGTCCAAAATTTGAGAGGGGGGCAAAGTTTGTACTTTCCCCAAATTTCAAACAAGCACGTCCCATCTTCTGTTCAAAAAAGCCAAAAACAAGCGCGACCCAGACCGAAACATGGTTCCCCCCACCCGTCTGATTCCCCATTCGTACTCCGTGGGTACCAAAACTACCTCTCCACCAGCCGCGAAACCCCAGTGTCCTCCGTCCGCCACCCCATCCCACCCATCAACCGCCACCCTCCTTCATCACGTCGGAGCCGATACCCCGACGTCGTTGTCCACCGCAACCTCAACCGCAACGCCCTCCATGGCTAGTAGTTGAAGCCGAGGCCGAGCCGTCCATTCTCGAGCCAGTTCAACCACGCCGTCCTGCGCCTCACTGCTGCCGCTCCAACTTCGCCACCCTCCACCGCACCGGAGATGTTCCTGCTACGCTGTCCTTCGCCGCCTCGGATCTGCTTCCCCTCTGCCGACATACGGCCATGGCAACACAGTCAACAATTTGGCCATGGGTTCGTCCAAGCCTGCACCCTCCAGAACATCGATTTCCCCGGTAAAAAGAAGAAGATCGGCGCGACATGTGGAGGTGACCACGCCGGCAACCGAAGAAGGTACTCCTCTTCCCTTATTCGTGCAAATCTTACGTCTCTGCTTGCACGGTATTCATCCCACAGAAGACACTAGTTGACCGCTTCTTCTTGATACTAGATGTTCCTAGTAACTCGCAATGCACAAGGTTTCTCCTCATATACTATTTCTCCTTAGCTAGAGGTCCGTTGCCCCCCTAAATTCCAATTTCTGGCCAGTTGATTCCCAATTAACGGAAGCATTCCCCGGTGTAACTGGCGCTAGTACGACTATTACACCGGGGAAGCAGCACCTTGGTGTTTATCTTAGGGGCGTGTGCAGCCTAGAGCTACTGGCGCCCGATCTGGAGGTCGGCCGGGATTAAAGGGATGGCTTGGGGGCGCTGCCAAGCACAGCGGTGGTGTGAGGTCGATGGGAGGGCGGGGCGGCGGAGGCACGGGTCTGGGCCGGTGGTCACTGGCGGTTCGAGACAGATCGTCAATAGTGACTGGCGGGAGGTAGACGAAGGCCATCTGCCCATTCCTTATAGATCGGACGGTTCATTAAAAAAATCGACTGACCTATTTATTTTCAGTCGACTGTTATCTTAGATATGACCACATGTGGTGGTGTGCTGGAGGAGTACCTGCATTTCCTGTGCTCATATATTACAAAATCATACAGAGTAGAATCTAATTTTGTTTGCCATGCAATGTTCTAGAGCTATCATATGTCTCCTGTCATTTATTGTTTAGCCACCTGCTATCTGCTACTTTTACAGTGCACTAGTTCTGCACACACTTCACCCATACTCTCACTATTGTGTTTTTATGCAAGGGTATTTCAGACTCTGCCTTGAGAGAAGCATAAAAGAAAAGAGAGAAGTCGCTCCAGCTTGGTATACGAGTAGGCAAGACACGTTACAACGTTATAAAGGGTGCGGTGTCAGCAGATGGAGACGGTAAACGTAGCTCTGTAGTTGATGACCTCGCTCGCAATGAACCACCATCCCAGGTGCTTGCTTTAACTTCGTGGTGTCATATGTGGTTGCATGTTGGTGTCTAGCTTGTATTCGAAAGGTCGAAATCGGTCTTTATTAAGATAAGGAAAGATATTTTTTACATGAACCACCATCCCGTGAGCACCAGAAGACAAATAGCTAGTCAGGGCACTGGCCGAGCCAGTGACAAGCCCAGCAAAGACAGGCATCACCTGGAAGCCAACTAAAAAGCCGCGATGGTGGTGAAGAAGCCCGCCTCCTACCAGGCTCTCAGGTTCTAGATGATCATGTTCACCACTCCAGCCGGATGTCTAGCTTGTATTGCTTCCAATTTGGTTAAATTGCATCTGCTTAGCTTACACATTATACCTTTGAATATGACATGCCTTTCTGTTTTTGGTACATACTAGTACATCTGTGTATTAACCATGTTACATCAAACTAATGTTCTTGTGTATCCCTCATCAATCACTTATGACGAGGCAGGCAGGCAAGGGGACTACTCATCATTTAAAGAATGCAGTGTCAGCCTCCCGACATGATTCTCAAGAAACAGAAATGCTAGATGAAGATAGTGAACGTAGATCTGTAGTTGATTATAGCATTTCCCCTACACTAGCATCGCAGGTGCTTGCTTTAACTTGGCAGCGTGATATGTGGTTGCATGTTGCATATGGTGTCTAGATTGTAATTCTTCCAATCTGGTTAAACTGCATGTGCTAGTCTGCTTAGCTTATACTCCTGTAAATGTGACATTATACCTGTTAATGTGACATGCCTTCCTGTATTTAGTACATAGTACATCTGTCTATTAAGCATGTCCTTACATAAAACTATTGTTTTTTTTGTGTCCTGCATCAATCAATATGATGAGACACCTTTAGTATATGCAGTGCGATATTAGTTGCATCTTTCATATGATTTATAGTATGCGATGCTTCTAATTTGTTGAAATTCCATTTATGATGGGACGCTTTTAACTTGGCAGAGTCATATTGGTTGCATCTTTCATGTGGTGTCTAGCTTGCATTGCTTCTTATTTGCTGGAATGGTTTCTGCTTAGTTTACACAAATAGTTGTGAACATGCCATGCCGTCCTATTTTTCGTACATATTCCATCCTGGTATCATGTGTTTGCCTTACATCAAAGTAGTGATTGTCAGTATCATGCATGAATGAGTTCTGAAGAGAGGATTTTATTGCTTTTTCTTGTCAGTTTTACTTGACAATTCAAAATCAATAAAGTGGAAGGAAGTTAGCAAGGCAGCGGATAAAGGTGCTCCTTCCAAACGGAGGGCCTCTACAGTTTCTACTCCTCCACACCCCCAAGATGATTTCCAAGATAACACATGCATAGACACTCCACAAAGTTGTGTTTATGATGAGCACGTCTCCCCTAGTGCAGCATCACTGGTGCTCCCTCTAACTTGGCACTGTTATATGTGGTTGCATGTTATGTGTGATGTCTAGCTTGTATTGCTTCTAATTTTGTTGAATTCCATCTGCTTACTTTACACATTATACTTGAATAAGACACGTGTTCCTGTTTCTATAACATACAATATTTGTCTATCACACTATGTTCTTACATCAAATTACTACTGTTGTGTAACCTGCAACAATCACTTATCATAAGACACGTTTGACTTCAGAGTGTGATATAGGTTACATCTCACATTCTTTTCTAGCTTGTACTACTAATTTGTTGAAATGGCACTTATGACGAGACAGTTTTAATTTGGTAGAGTGATATTCGTTGCATCTTTCATATGGTGTCTAGCTTTCATTGCTTCTAATTTGTTGAAATGCCTTCTCCTTAGTTTACACATCATAAGCTGTGAATATGCAATGCTGTGAATATGCAATGGCACTGATGCCGAGAGACCTCTAACATGGTAGTGTGATGTTGTTTGCATCTTGCATATGATTTATTTCTTGTACTGCTTCACATTTGTTTAAACGCCATTTATGATGAGACACTGTTAACTTGGCAGAGCGATATTTGTAGCATCTTTCATATGGTGTCTACCTTCCATTGCATTGCTTCTAATTTGGTGAAATGCCTTCTTCTTAGTTTACACATCATAGTTCTGGTTATCTCTTCCGTCCTGTTTTTCATACATATTACATCCTCCTATCATGTGGTTGTCTAACATCAAAGTTCAGTTCGTCTGCATCACGCATCAATTTGTTCTGAAGAACTAAATTGTTATTCGTTTTTCTTGTCGGCTTGACTTAACATGGCACAGAGAAAGAGGAAGAAACACAGAATGGCAGGGAAGGAGAAGCGGATGAATCCTGCAGATTCTGCTGGTACTGATGGTGCAATAGAAGGTGAAAGTCCAGCGGAAAATTCTACAAACACGGCATCCCATGCTACACGAGCTGCCAAAAAGCCAAACAGAAACTAATAGCTGCCACCAAACAAGTAGAGACAGCCCTAGTTCTTGTAACACCTACCACAGTACTACCAGCTGCACGACTTACTCGTGCGTCAACTGAGCTAGCAACACATTCCCAAGCTCCCTTGCCACCTGACACTACTTCCCAAGCACTCTTGACACAAGACGAGTTGGCAATATCAGATGAACCTTGTGAGCTTCAACAGCAAGAAGGTAGTTGCTGGAGTCAAGTTACAATTGCATGCTTCTTTATATGTAGTCTCACAGTTTGATGTACACTAACACTTCCTATGTTCGCTGTTGGACTAGCACCTAGGCGCAAGAGGAAACAAACATCAGGAATAATGCTCAATAGGTTAACTAAATCTAGAGGAGGAAGAATGGAGATCTATTTTGAGGCAGGTTTAAAAAGGCCACGTGATGCTACAGAGTCAGCCAAGTTAGTATCAGAGGCAGCGGTTGCCGTTAGGTGTCATGTACATATCCTCCCAACATGGATTCAGTACAGGAATGACAAAGACGAAACCCAGTTCAACACCTTCCTCGACCATTTATCTGTAAGTATGGTTATGTATGGAAACTAGTAATATCGTCTTGCTCTGTCCCATACTTTCTAGGTTGCTGATAATGAGACTCCCATAATTTTCAATAGATGAGGTTCAAGTTGGATAGCCAAGATGATGCAACCAGACAAGCTTGCACCCATGTTTTCAAGTCTGCTCTGCGACAGTATCGGTATAACTTGAGGAAAACTCACTTTGAAGGCAAGGCTAACAATGAACTTTCCCAAACATCTCCAGTGGAAAATACATCGGATGAAGACTGGAGGGGCCTTGTTAAACACTGGTCTGATCCGTAGTATCAGGTACATTATATATATGTGATCAGATCACATGTTGAAGTCCTATTTATGCATGTGCCACACAAATCTATATTCTGGTAGGTGAACTGTTCAAAGAACAAGGCCAACCGTACGAAAGTGAAATTCCAACAGACGACAGGATCTCATAGCTATATTGCACACTGCGAGGCTCTTGTAATTAGCTGCTGTTTCACTCTTTTCACTGTACCATATTATCATATCTATATTGACTTGTTCGAAATGCAGAGGAAAGCCCGCAAGGACCAAAAAGTACCTGAACCAAATGCTGTGGAAATCTTCAAGGACTGTCACACCAGCAAGAAGAAGGGCATGACTACACCAGTCAAAGCCGCTGTTGTAAGTCCTTAATCCTCATGCCTTTTAACTACTACTTACTCTGACTTGTGCCTTGAACTGCATGGTTTGCAGCCAATGTCTATTACTCTTTTCAATTTTATACACAATTTTCTTAGTTTATCATTGCACCTTACAAGGTTTAAAAGAGAGGAGTGATGTTCCTTTGATCTTGACCCGTAATCTAGTTCCGTGCTGGACTTGCCCACACAATGTTACAATTGCCTGTTTGTCTGTTCTCAGTTGTTTTGTGATATGAATGATGTCATACTATGCTTACCGTATTATAAACTTCGTCTCCTTATCCTTAGCCCTCAATACAATGTGAAGAAATAGACAATACATTACGATGGTACATGGTCATATGTTTGGAACATGGTTTTATTATGTACTTTGCAATAAAATACAACTAATATTTTACATAGGTTCACCAGAATAAGTTCTGTATATAGACCAAAGCTATTTTGTTTGGTTTTGCTGCCTCCTTAATATCTTCTGTTCTGGTACTACTAATGTAAAACCTCAACTTTTCAGCGAGCTATGGAAAAAATGGTGGAACCGCCACCTTCTGAAGGTGGCAAGGCAACTATAACCGCAATGTCAGCTCTTGCTGCAGTGGGTCAGTACCTTGTAGCCCCTGGATCACTATCGTACCCCCTTGCCAAACTTATAGCAAGGCACACAACTGGTCTGGTACATAGCATGACACACTTTGTAGAACCTACGACTAAGGCATAGGGAATGAGTTTCATTCTCTTTCTATCTTCTGCTGGCTCGGGCTTTGAGTCTTACTCAATTTTACACCTTGTAATACAGACAAGAACTCCTTCTCTGACTGATCCATTTTGAACTCATTCAAAAACTTGTCAAGGTATGTATTCATTGAAAAATCTTATCAAGCGTCTTGATCTATCTCTATAGATCTTGATGCCCAATATATAAGCAGCTTCACCGAGGTCTTTCTTTGAAAATCTCCTTTCAAACTCTCCTTTATGCTTTCCAGAAAATTCTACATTATTTCCAATCAACAATATGTCAATCACATATACTTATCAGAAAGGTTGTAGTGCTCCCACTCACTTTCTTGTAAATACAGGCTTCATTGCAAGTCTGTATAAAACTATATGCTTTGAACAACTCATCAAAGCGTATACTCCAACCCCGAGATGCTTGCACCAGTCCATAGATGGATTGCTGGAGCTTGCACACCTTGTTAGTGAAGGAAATATGCCCTAGAGGCAATAATAAATTTATTATTTTATTTCCTTATTTCATGATAAATGTTTATTATTCATGCTAGAATTGTATTAACCGGAAACATAATACATGTGTGAATACATAGACAAACATAGTGTCACTAGTATGCCTCTACTTGACTAGCTCGTTAATCAAAGATGGTTAAGTTTCCTAACCATAGACACGAGTTGTCATTTGATTAACGGGATCACATCATTAGGAGAATGATGTGATTGACTTGACCCATTCCGTTAGCTTAGCACCTGATCGTTTAGTATGTTGCTATTGCTTTCTTCATGACTTATACATGTTCCTATGACTATGAGATTATGCAACTCCCGTTTACCGGAGGAACACTTTGTGTGCTACCAAACATCACAACGTAACTGGGTAATTATAAATGTGCTCTACAGGTGTCTCCGAAGGTACTTGTTGGGTTGGCGTATTTCGAGATTAGGATTTGTCACTCCGATTGTCGGAGAGGTATCTCTGGGCCCACTCGGTAATGCACATCACTATAAGCCTGGCAAGCATTGTAACTAATGAGTTAGTTATAGGATGATGTATTACAGAACGATTAAAGAGACCTGCCGGTAACGAGATTGAACTGGGTATTGAGATACCGACGATCGAATCTCGGGCAAGTAACATACCAATGACAAAGGGAACAACGTATGTTGTTATGCGGTTTGACCGATAAAGATCTTCGTAGAATATGTGGGAGCCAATATGAGCATCAAGGTTCCGCTATTGGTTATTGATCGGAGATGTGTCTCGGTCATGTCTACATAGTTCTCGAACCCATAGGGTCCGCAGGCTTAAAGTTCGATGACAGTTATATTATGAGTTTATGTGTTTTGATGTACCGAAGGTAGTTCGCAGTCCCGGATGAGATCGGGGACATGACGAGGAGTCTCGAAATGGTCGAGACGTAAAGATCGATATATTGGACGACTATATTCGGACATCGGAAAGGTTCCGAGTGATCCGGGTATTTTTCGGAGTACCGGAGAGTTACAGGAATTCGCCGGGGAGTATATGGGCCTTATTGGGCTTTAGGGTAAAGAGAGAGGAGAGGTTGGGCGCCCCCCGAGGCCTAGTCCGAATTGGACTAGGGGGAGGGGCTGCTCCCCCTCCTTCCTTCTCTTCTCTCTCCCATTTCCTTGACTCCTACTCCTACTACTTGGAAGGGGGGGATCCTACTCCCGGTGGGAGTAGGACTCCTCCTAGGGCGCGCCATAGAGAGGGCCGGCCCTCCCCCTCCTCCACTCCTTTATATACGGGGAGGGGGGCACCCATTGGAGACACAACAATTGATCATTGATCTCTTAGCCGTGTGCGGTGCCCCCCTCCACCATAGTCCTCCTCGATAATATTGTAGCGGTGCTTAGGCGAAGCTCTGCGACGGTAGAACATCATCATCCTCACCACGCCGTCGTGCTGACGGAACTCTCCCTTGACACTCGGCTGGATCGGAGTACGAGGGACATCATCGAGCTGAACGTGTGCAAGAACTCGGAGGTGCCGTAGTTTCGGTGCTTGATCGGTCGGGCCGTGAAGACGTACGACTACATCAACCGCGTTGTGCTAACGCTTCCGCTTTCGGTGTACGATGGTATGTGGACACACTCTCCCCTCTCGTTGCTATGCATCACCATGATCTTGCGTGTGCGTAGGAATTTTTTTGAAATTACTACGTTCCCCAACAGTGGCATCCGAGCCTAGGTTTTATGTGTTGATGATATATGCACGAGTAGAACACAAGTGAGTTGTGGGCGATACAAGTCATACTGCTTACCAGCATATCATACTTTGGTTCAACGGTATTGTTGGATGAAGCGGCCCGGACCGACATTACGCGTACGCTTACGCGAGACTCGTTCTACCGACGTGCTTTGCACACAGGTGGCTGGCGGGTATCAGTTTCTCCAACTTTAGTTGAACCGAGTGTGGCTACGCCCGGTCCTTGAGAAGGTTAAAACAACACTAACTTGACGAACTATCATTGTGGTATTGATGCGTAGGTAAGAATGGTTCTTGCTCAGCCCGTAGCAGCCACGTAAAACTTGCAACAACAAAGTAGAGGACGTCTAACTTGTTTTTGCAGGGCATATTGTGATGTGATATGGTCAAGGCATGATGCTATACTTTATTGTATGAGATGATCATGTTTTGTAACCAAGTTATCGGCAACTGGCACGAGCCATATGGTTGTCGCTTTATTGTATGCAATGCAATCGCCCTGTAATTGCTTTACTTTATCACTAAGCGGTAGCGATAGTCGTAGAAGCAATAGTTGGCGAGACGACAACGATGCTACGATGGAGATCAAGGTGTCGCGCCGGTGAGGATGGTGATCATGATAGTGCTTCGGAGATGGAGATCACAAGCACAAGATGATGATGGCCATATCATATCACTTATATTGATTGCATGTGATGTTTATCTTTTATGCATCTTATCTTGCTTTGATTGATGGTAGCATTATAAGATGATCTCTCACTAAATTTCAAGATAAAAGTGTTCTTCCTGAGTATGCACCATTGCCAAAGTTCGTCGTGCCCAGACACCACGTGATGATCGGGTGTGATAAGCTCTACGTCCATCTACAACGGGTGCAAGCCAGTTTTGCACACGCAGAATACTCAGGTTAAACTTGACGAGCCTAGCATATGCAGATATGGCCTCGGAACACTAAGACCAAAAGGTCGAGCGTGAATCATATAGTAGATATGATCAACATAGTGATGTTCACCATTGAAAACTACTCCATTTCATGTGATGATCGGTTATGGTTTAGTTGATTTGGATCACGTGATCACTTAGATGATTAGAGAGATGTCTATCTAAGTGGGAGTTCTTAAGTAATATGATTAATTGAACTTAAATTAATCATGAACTTAGTCCTGGTAGTATTTTGCAAATTATGTTGTAGATCAATAGCTCGTGTTGTTGCTTTCATATGTTTATTTTGATATGTTCCTAGAGAAAACTGTGTTGAAAGATGTTAGTAGCAATGATGTGGATTGGATCCGTGATCTGAGAATTGTCCTCATTGCTGCACAGAAGAATTATGTCCTTGATGCACCGCTAGGTGACGGACCTATTGCAGGAGCAGATGCAGACGTTATGAACGTTTGGCTAGCTCAATATGATGACTATTTGATAGTTTAGTGCACCATGCTTAACGGCTTAGAATCGGGACTTCAAAGACGTTTTGAACATCATGGACCATATGAGATGTTCCAGGAGTTGAAGTTAATATTTCAAGCAAATACCCGAGTTGAGAGATATGAAGTCTCCAATAAGTTCTATAGCTAAAAGATGGAGGAGAATTGCTCAACTAGTGAGCATGTGCTCAGATTGTCTGGGTACTACAATCGCTTGAATCAAGTGGGAGTTAATCTTCCAGATAAGATATTGATTGACAGAGTTCTCTAGTCACCATCACCAAGTTACTAGAACTTCGTGATGAACTATAGTATGCAAGGGATGACGAAAATGATTCTCGAGCTCTTCGTGATGTTGAAATCGACGAAGGTAGAAATCAAGAAAGAGCATCAAGTGTTGATGATTGACCAGACCACTAGTTTCAAGAAAAGGGCAAAGGGAAAGAAAGGGAAACTTCAAGTAGAATGGCAAGCAAGTTATCACTCCCGTGAAGAAGCCCAAAGCTGAAACAAAGCCTGAAACGGAGTGCTTCTACTCCAAAGGAAATGGCCACTGGAAGCGGAAATTCCCTGAATATTTGGTGGATAAGAAGGATGGCAAAGTGAACAAGGGTATATTTGATATACATGTTATTGATGTGTGCCTTACTAGTGTTTATAGTAGCCCCTGAGTATTTGATACTTGCTCGGTTACTAAGATTAGTAACTCGAAAGAGGAGTTACAAAATAAACAGAGACTAGTTGAAGGGGAAGTGACGATCTGTGTTGGAAGTGGTTCCAAGATTGATATGATTATCATCACACACTCCCTATACTTTCGGGATTAGTGTTAAACCTAAATGTTATTTGGCATTTGCGTTCAGCATGAATATGATTTGATCATGTTTATTGCAATACGGTTATTCATTTAAAGTCAAAGAATAATTATTGTTCTGTTGACATGAATAAAACCTTCAATGGTCATACACCCAATGAAAATAGTTTGTTGGATCTCGATCATAGTGATACACATATTCATAATATTGATGCCAAAAGATGCAAAGTTAATAATGATAGTGCAACTTATTTGTGGCACTATCATTTGGGTCATATCGGTGTAAATCGCATGAAGAAACTCCATAAAGATGGATTTTCAGAATCACTTGGTTATGAATCATTTGATGCTTGCGAACCGTGCCTTTTGGGCAAGATGACTAAAACTCCGTTCTTCGGAACAAATGGAACAAGCTACTAACCTGTTGGAAATAATACATACCGATGTATGCGATCCAATGAGTGTTGATGCTCGTGGCGGGTATCGTTATTTTCTAACCTTCACAGATGATTTGAGCAGATATGAGTATATCTACTTGATGAAACATAAGTCTGAAATATTTGAAAAGTTCAAAGAATTTCAGAGTGAAGTGGAAAATCATCGTAACAAGAAAATAGAGTTTCTGCGATCTGATCGCGGAGACGAATATTTGAGTTACGAGTTTGGTCTTCAATTAAAACAATGTGGAATAGTTTCACAAACTCATGCCACCTGGAACACCAAGCGTAATGGTGTGTCCGAACATCGTAACCACACTTTATTAGATATGGTGCGATCTGTGATGTCTCTTACCGGTTTACCATTATCATTTTGGGGTTATGCATTAAATACAGCTACATTCACTTTAAATAGGGCACCATCAAAAATCTGTTGAGACGACGCCTTATGAACTGTGGTTTGGCAAGAAACCAAAGTTGTCGTTTTTAAGTTTGGGGCTGTAATGCTTATGTGAAAAAGTTTCAACCTGATAAGCTCGAACCCAAATCGGATAAGTGTGTCTTCATAGAATACCCCAAGGAAACTGTTGGGTACACCTTCTATCACAGATCCGAAGGCAAGATATTCGTTGCTAAGATGGATCCTTTCTAGAGAAGGAGTTTCTCTCGAAAGAAGTGAGTGGGAGGAAAGTAGAGCTTGATAAGGTAAATGTACCTTCTCCCGAATTGGAAAGTAGTTCATCACAGAAATTAGTTCCAGTGATTCCTACACCAATTAGTGAGGAAGCTAATGATGATGATCATGAAACTTCAAAGCAAGTTACTACAGAACCTCGTAGGTCTTCCAGAGTACGGTCCACAAAAGAGTGGTACGGTAATCCTGTTCTGGAATTCATGTTACTAGACCATGATAAACCTACGAACTATGAGGAAGCGATGATGAGCCTAGATTCCGCGAAATGGCTGGAGGCCAGAAATCTGAGATAGGATCCACGTATGAGAACAAAGTGTGGACTTCGGTGGACTTGCCCGATGATCGGAAAGCCATAGAAAATAAATGGATCTTCAAGAGGAAGACGGACATTGATAGTAGTGTTACTATCTACAAAGCTCAACTTGTCGCAAAAAGGGTTTTCGACAAGTTCAAGGTGTTGACTACAATGAGATTTTCCCAACTGTAGCGATGCTTAAGTCTGTCCGAATCATGTTAGCAATTGCCACATTTTATGAAATCTGGCAAATGGATGTCGAAACTGCATTCCTTAATGGTTTTCTTAAAGAAGAATTGTATATGATGCAACCAGAAGGTTTTGTCAATCCTAAAGGTACTAACAAAATGTGCAAGCTCCAGTGATCCATCTATGGACTGGTGCAAGCATCTCGGAGTTGAAATATACGCTTTGATAAGTTGACCAAAGCATATAGTTTTATACGGACTTGTAGTGAAGCCTGTATTTACAATAAAGTGAGTGGGAGCACTACATCCTTTCTGATAAGTATATGTGAGTGACATATTGTTGATCAGAAATGATGTAGATTTTTTTCTTGGAAAGCATAAAGAAGTGTTTGAAAGGAGTTCTTTAAAAGAAAGACCTCAGTAAAACTACTTACTTATTGAGCATCAAGATCTATTGAGATAGATCAAAACGCTTGATAAGATTTTCAATGAGTACATACCTTGACAAGATTTTGAAGTAGTTCAAAATGAAATAGTCAAAGAAAGAGTTCTTGACTGTGTTGCAAAGGTGTGAAATTGAGTAAGACTCAAATCCCGACCACGACAGAAAATAGAAAGAGAATGAAAGTCATTCCCTATGCCTCAGTCATAGGTTCTTTAAAAGTATGCCATGCTATGGACCAGACCTATTGTATACTCTGCCCTGGTTTGGCAAGGGAGTACAATAGTGATCCAGGAGTAGATCAATGGACATTGGTCAAAATTATCCTTAGTGGAATAAGGATATGTTTCTCGATTATGGAGGTGACAAGAGGTTCGTCGTAAAGGGTTACGTAGATGCAAGTTTTGACACTGATCCAGATTACTCTAAGTCTCAATCTGGATACATATTGAAAATGGGAGCAATTAGCTAGAGTAGCTCCGTACAGAGCATTGTAGACATAGAATATTTTGCAAAATACATACGGCTCTGAATGTGACAGACCCGTTGACTAAACTTCTCTCACGAGCAAAACATGATCACACCTTAGTACTCTTTGGGTGTTAATCACATAGCGATGTGAACTAGATTATTGACTCTAGTAAACCCTTTGGGTGTTGCTCACATGACGATGTGAACTATGGGTGTTAATCATATACATATATGAATATTGGTGTTAAATCACATGGCAATGTGAACTAGATTATTGACTCTAGTGCAAGTGGGAGACTGAAGGAAATATGCCCTAGAGGCAATAATAAAGTTATTATTTATTTCCTTATTTCATGATAAATGTTTATTATTCATGCTAGAATTGTATTAACCGCAAACATAATACATGTGTGAATACATAGACAAACATAGTGTCACTAGTATGCATCTACTTAACTAGCTCGTTAATCAAAGATGGTTAGGTTTCCTAACCATAGACATGAGTTGTCATTTGATTAACGGGATCACATCATTAGGAGAATGATGTGATTGACTTGACCCATTCCGTTAGCTTAGCAATTGATCGTTTAGTATGTTGCTATTGCTTTCTTCATGACTTATACATGTTCCTATGACTATGAGATTATGCAACTCCCGTTTACCGGAGAAACACTTTGTGTGCTACCAAACATCACAACGTAACTGGGTAATTATAAAGGTGCTCTACAGGTGTCTCCGAAGGTACTTGTTGGGTTGGCGTATTTCGAGATTAGGATTTGTCACTCCGATTGTCGGAGAGGTATCTCTGGGCCCACTCGGTAATGCACATCACTATAAGCCTTGCAAGCATTGTAACTAATGAGTTAGTTACAGGATGATGTATTACAGAACGAGTAAAGAGACTTGTCGGTAACAAGATTGAACTAGGTATTGAGATACCGACGATCGAATCTCGGGCAAGTAACATACCGATGACAAAGGGAACAACGTATGTTGTTATGCGGTTTGACCGATAAAGATCTTTGTAGAATATGTGGAAGCCAATATGAGCATCCAGGTTCCGCTATTGGTTATTGATTGGAGATGTGTCTCGGTCATGTCTACATAGTTCTCGAACCCGTAGGGTCCGCACGCTTAAAGTTCAATGACGGTTATATTATGAGTTTATGTGTTTTGATGTACCGAAGGTAGTTCGGAGTCCCAGATGAGATCGGGGACATGACGAGGAGTCTCAAAATGGTCGAGGCGTAAAGATCGATATATTGGACGACTATAGTCGGACATCGGAAAGGTTCCGAGTGATTCAGGTATTTTTCGGAGTACCGGAGAGTTACGGGAATTCGCCGGGGAGTATATGGGCCTTATTGGGCTTTAGGGGAAAGAGAGAGGAGAGGTTGGGTGCCCCCAATGCCTAGTCCGAATTGGACTAGGGGTAGGGGCTGCGCCCCCTCCTTCCTTCTCTTCTCTCTCCCCTTTCCTTGACTCCTACTCCTACTACTTGGAAGGGGGGAATCCTACTCCCGGTGGGAGTAGGACTCCTCCTAGGGCGCGCCATAGAGAGGGCCGGCCCTCCCCCTCCTCCACTCCTTTATATACGGGGAGGGGGCACCCCTTGGAGACACAACAATTGATCATTGATCTCTTAGCCGTGTGCGGTGCCCCCTCCACCATAGTCCTCCTCGTTAATATCGTAGCGGTGCTTAGGCGAAGCCCTGCGACGGTAGAACATCATCATCGTCACCACGCCGTCGTGCTGACGGAACTCTCCCTTGACACTCGGCTGGATCGGAGTACGAGGGACGTCATCGAGCTGAACGTGTGCAAGAACTCGGAGGTGCCGTAGTTTCGGTGCTTGATCGCTCGGGCCGTGAAGACGTACGACTACATCGACCGCGTTGTGCTAATGCTTCCGCTTTTGGTCTATGATGGTACATGGACACACTCTCCCCTCTGGTTGCTATGCATCACCATGATCTTGTGTGTGCGTAGGAATTTTTTTAAAATTACTACGTTCCCCAACAGTTAGTACCTTTAGGATCGACAAAACCTTCCGGTTGCATCATATACAACTCTTCTTTAAGAAATATCCATTTAAGGAATGCAGTTTTGCTATCCATTTGCCAGATTTCATAAAATATGACAACTGCTAACATGATTCGAATGGATTTAAGCATCGCTACAGTTGAGAAAATCTCATTATAGTCAACACCTTGAACTTGTCGAAAACCTTTTGCGACAGGTCGAGCTTTGTAGATAGTAACACTACTATCAGTGTTCGTCTTCCTCTTGAAGATCCATTTATTTAATATGGCCTATTGATTATCAGGCAAATCCACCAAAGTCCACACTTTGTTCTCATACATGGATCCCATCTCAGATTTAATGGCCTCACGCCATTTCGTGGAATCTGGGCTCATCATCGCTTCCTCATAGTTCATAGGTTCACCATGGTCTAGTAACATGACTTCCAGAACAGGATTACCGTACCACTCTGGTGCGGATCATACTTTGGAAGACCTACAAGGTTCGGTAGTAACTTAATCTGAAGTTTCATGATCATCATCATTAGCTTCCTCACTAATTGGTGTAGGAATCACTCAAACTGATTTCTGTGATGAACTACTTTCCAATTCGGGAGAAGGTACAATTACCTCATCAAGTTCTACTTTCCTCCCACTCACTTCTTTCGAGAGAAACTCCTTCTCTAGAAAGGATCCATTTTTAGCAACGAATATCTTGCCTTCGGATCTGTGATAGAAGGTGTACCCAACAGTTTCCTTTGGGTATCCTATGAAGACGCACTTCTCCTATTTGGGTTAGAGCTTATCTAGTTGAAGCTTTTTCACATAAGCATCGCAACCCCACCCTAAACTTTAAGAAACGACAACTTCGGTTTCTTGCCAAACCACAGTTCATAAGGCATCGTCTCAACGAATTTTGATGGTGCCCTATTTAAAGTGAATGCAGCTGTCTCTAAAGCATAACCCCAAAACGATAGTGGTAAATCATTAAGAGACATCATAGAACGCACCATATTCAATAAAGTATGGTTACGATGTTCGGACACACTATTTCGCCGCGGTGTTCTAGGTGGCGTAAGTTGTGAAACTATTCCACATTGTTTCAAATGAAGACCAAACTCGTAACTCAAATATTCACCTCCACGATCAGATCGTAGAAACTTTATTTTCTTGTTACGATGATTTTCCACTTCACTCTGAAATTCTTTGAACTTTTCAAACGTTTCAGACTTGTGCTTCATTAAGTAGATATACCCATATCTTCTCAAATCATCTGTGAAAGTAAGAAAATAATGATACCAGCCACGAGCCTCAACACTCATTGGACCGCATACATCGGTATGTATTATTTCCAATAAGTCAGTAGCTCGTTCCATTGTTCCAGAGAATGGAGTTTTAGTCATCTTGCCCATGAGGCACGGTTCATAAGCACCAAGTGATTCATAATCAAGTGATTCCAAAAGCCCATCAGCATGGAGTTTCTTCATGCGCTTCACATCGATATGACCTAAACGGCAGTGCCATAAATAAGTTGCACTATCATTATCAACTTTGCGTCTTTTGGCTTCAATATTATGAACATGTGTATCATCACAATCGAGATTCAACAAAAATAGACCACTCAGCAAGGGTGCATGACCATAAAAGATATTACTCATATAAATAGAACAACCAATATTCTATGATTTAAATGAATAACCGTCTCGCATCAAACAAGATCCATATATAATGTTCATGCTCAACGCTGGCACCAAATAACAATTATTCAGGTCTAAAACTAATCCCGAAGGTAGATGTAGAGGTAGCGTGCCGACAGTGATCACATCAACCTTGGAACCATTTCCCACGCGCATCGTCACCTCGTCCTTAGCCAATCTTTGTTTAATCAATAGCCCCTGCTTCGAGTTGCAGATATGAGCAACAGAACCAGTATCAAATATCCAGGCGCTACTACGAGCATTAGTAAGGTACACATCAATAACATGTATATCAAATATACCTTTCACTTTACCATCCTTCTTATCCGCCAAATACTTGGGGCAGTTCCGCTTCCAGTGACCAATCCCTTTGCAGTAGAAGCACTCAGTTTCAGGCTTAGGTCCAGACTTGGGTTTCTTCTCCTGAGCAGCAACTTTCTTGCCGTTCTTCTTGAAGTTCCCTTTCTTCCCTTTGCCCTTTTTCTTGAAACTAGTGGTCTTGTTGACCATCATCACTTGATGCTCCTTTTTGATTTCTACCTCTGCAACTTTTAGAATTGCGAAGAGCTCGGGAATTGTCTTGTTCATCCCTTGCATATTATAGTTCATCATGAAGCCTTTATAGCTTGGTGGCAGTGATTGAAGAACTCTGCCAATGACACTCTCATCAGGAAGATTAACTCCCAGCTGAGTCAAGTGGTTATGATACCCAGACATTTTGAGTATATGTTCACTGACAAAACTATTCTCCTCCATCTTGTAGCTATAGAACTTGTTGGAGACTTCATATCTCTCAACTCGGGCATTTGCTTGAAATATTAACTTCAACTCTTGGAACATCTCATATGCTCCATGACGTTCAAAACATCTTTGAAGTCCCGATTCTAAGCCGTAAAGGATGGCACACTGAACTATCGAGTAGTCATCAGCTTTGCTCTGCCAAACGTTCTTAATGTCATTAGTAGCATCTGCAGCAGGCCTAGCACCTAGCGGTGCTTCCAGGACATAATTCTTCTGTGCTGCAATGAGGATAATCCTCAAGTTACAAACCCAGTCTGTGTAATTGCTACCATCATCTTTCAACTTAGCTTTCTCTAGGAACGCATTAAAATTCAAAGGAACGGTAGCACGGGCCATTGATCTACAATAACATAGACATGCAAAATAACTATCAAGACTGTATTACTTAAGAACTCCCACTTAGATAGACATCCCTCTAGTCATCTAAATGATCACGTGATCCAAATCAACTAAACCATGTCCGATCATCACGTGAGATGGAGTAGTTTTCAATGGTGAACATCACTATGTTGATCATATCTACTATATGATTCATGTTCGACCTTTCGGTCCTAGTGTTCCGAGGCCATATCTGCATATTCTAGGCTCGTCAAGTTTAACCCGAGTATTCTGCGTGTGCAAAACTGGCTTGCACCCATTGTATGTGCACATAGAGCTTATCACACCCGATCATCACGTGGTGTCTCGGCACGACGAACTGTAGCAATGGTGCATACTTAGGAAGAACACTTATACCTTGAAATTTAGTAAGGGATCATCTTATAATGCCACTGTCGTACTAAGCAAAATAAGATGCATAAAAGATAAACATCACATGCAATCAAAATATGTGACATGATATGGCCATCATCTTGTGCTCATGATCTCCAACACCGAAGCATCGTCATGATCTCCATCGTCACCGGCGCGACACCTTGATCTCCATCGTAGCATCGTTGTCGTCTCGCCAACTATTGCTTCTACGACTATCGCTACCGCTTAGTGATAAAGTAAAACAATTACATGGCGATTTCATTGCATACAATAAGACAACAACCATATGGCTCCTGCCAGTTGCCGATAACTCTGTCACAAAACATGATCATCTCATACAACAATTTATATCATGTCATGTCTTGACCATATCACATCACAACAAGCCCTGCAAAAACAAGTTAGACGTCCCCTACTTTGTTGTTGCAAGTTTTACGTGGCCGCTACGGGCTTCTAGCAAGAACGGTTCTTACCTACGCATCAAAACCACAACGATTTTTCGTCAAGTGTGTTGTTTTAACCTTCAACAAGGACCGACCATAGTCAAACTTGATTCAACTAAAGTCAGAGAAACAGACACCCGCCAGCCACCTATGTGCAAAAGCACGTCGGTAGAACCAGACTCATGAACACGGTCATGTAATATCGGTCCGGGCCGCTTCATCCAACAATACCGCCGAATCAAAGTAAGACGTTGGTGGTAAGCAGTATAACTACTATCGCCCACAACTCTTTGTGTTCTACTCGTGTATAAAACATCTACGCATAGACCTGGCTCGGATGCCACTGTTGGGGAACGTAGTAATTTCAAAATTTTCCTACGATCACGCAAGATCTATCTAGGAGATGCATAGCAACGTTGATATAGTCGAACGTCTTTGCGATCCAACCGATCCAAGTACCGAACGTACGACACCTCCGTGTTCAGCACACTTTCAGCTCAATGACGTCCCTCGTGCTCTTGATCCAGTTGAGGACGAGGGTGAGTTCCATCAGCACGACAGCGTGGCAATGGTGATGATGATGTTACCGGCGCAGGGCTTCGCCTAAGCACTACGACGATATGATCGAGGTGTGTAAATGTGGAGGGGGCACCGCACATGGCTAAGGCAAAACTTGGTGTGTCTTTGGGGTGCCCCCTTCCCACGTATATAAAGGAGGGAGGGAGAGAGGCCGCCCCCCTAGGGGTGCACCAAGAGTATGGAGTCCTACTACAACTTCCAAGTCCTAGTAGGAATCCCTTTCCTTTTAGGAGTAGGAGAGAAGGAAAGAGGGAAAGAGGGAGTAGGAAAGGGCAAGGAGGGCGCCGCCCCCTTCCCAAGTCCAATTCGGACCCATGGGGGGGGCACCTCCCCTTGGCCTGCCTCCTCCTTTCCCGTATGGCCCAATAAGTCCCGTTACTTCTTCCGGTGAATTCCCGTAACTCCCCGGTACTCCAAAAAATAGCTGAATCACTCAGAACCTTTCTGATGTCTGAACATAGCCTTCCAATATATGAATCTTTATGTCTCGACCATTTAGAGACTCCTTGTCACGTCCGTGATCCATCCGGGAATCCAAACAAACTTCAGTCATCAAAAACACATAACTCATAATACAAATCATCATCGAATGTTAAGCGTGCGGACCCTACGGGTTCAAGAACTATGTAGACATGATTGAGACACATTTCAGATCAATAACCAATAGCGGAACCTGGATGCTCATATTGGCTCCTACATATTCTACAAAGATCTTTATCGGTCAAACCGCATAACAACATACGTTGTTCCCTTTGTCATCGATATGTTACTTGCCCGAGATTCGATCGTCAGTATTATCATACCTAGTTCAATCTCGTTACCGGCAAGTCTCTTTACTTGTTCCGTAATGCTTCATCCTGCAACTAACTCATTAGTCACATTGCTTGCAAGGCTTATTGTGATGAGCATTACCGAGAGGGCCCAGAGATACCTCTTCAATACACGGAGTGACAAATCCTTTTCTCGATCTATGCCAACCCAACAAACACCTTTGGAGACACCTGTAGAGCATCTTTATAATCACCCAGTTAAGTGTCACGTTTGATAGCACACAAGGTGTTCCTCCGGTATTCGGGAGTTGCATAATCTCATAGTCTGAGGAACATGTATAAGTCATGAAGAAAGCGGTAGCAATGAAACTATAACGATCATAACGCTAAGCTAACAGATGGGTCTTGTCCGTCACATTATTCTCCTAATGATGTGATCCCGTTCATCAAATGATAACACCTGTCTATGGTCAGGAAACATAACCATCTTTGATTAACAAGCTAGTCAAGTAGAGGCATACTAGGGACACTTTGTTTTGTCTATGTATTCACACATGTACTAAGTTTCCGGTTAATACAATTCTAGCATGAATAATAAACATTTATCATGATATAAGGAAATATAAATAACAATTTTATTATTGCCTCTAGGGCATATTTCCTTCACTTTGGCCAATGTTATTTAGACAAATGAATTCAAAAGGGCAAGTTGGCATGAACATACTAATAATTTGGCAAGAATCCAAGCAAAGACCTAAGGGCATCACCCGCGAATGTCCGGAATGATGTGTCTGGACCTTTTTTTGCTGTGCAACATGATGTTGCATACGCTTCATGGACGTGTCCGCATGTTTGAATTCCCAAAAACCAGATGCAAAGTTGTGGGAGGAATATGGGAGTTTCGACCCTTGCCATGCATGACTCCGACAACCCTGGCCCACTCAAAAACTCCACCCGGAGTCTATGCATTTGGCCACATCAGCATTGTTTCTGCGCCAAAGCCCTCACATTCCCATCCTCTCCAGTTGATCGCCACCGTCCTCCACCCCTGTTCCCGCCCTTTTATCCATCCACCACCACATGGATTCGTGCGCCCCTTTATCGGAGCTAGAGAAGGGGAATCCAAAGGTGGTGGCCACCTAGAAGATCAACTCTGCGACTTGCGATGCGCGCCGCCGTGTCTAAAGGAGTAGGAGAAAGCAGCTTTGGCAGCTAACCACCAGCCACCTCCTAAGAAGGGCAGCGGGGCTGGACGAGGGCGAGGTGCCGGGCGGGGACGGGGGTGTGCTGTCACCCTTGATGCACTCACCGACGGAGATGCAACCGTCGTACTACTACACCACCACGTAGCTCGGTCAACAACACCCATGCCCGACCACCTCCACCACGTATGTGCCATGGGCCGTCGACCTGAACACGCTCATCCACTTCATTAACTCGCCATCGCGTATATGTTTTTTCGTGTGGACGAAGGCAAGTATAGATATGTGCATATATGTAGCAACTTCGTATCACACATGTCACAACCGTACTTCCCCACATTCAGGTTATGACAACTGTGATTGATGGTCTCCCCATGGATGCAGCTAAATGTGGTATCTGTTGTTCCCCTATCAGAGGCAGTGAAGGAAGGAGGGTAGTTCCTGTCACCTCTATACCTCACCATCCCCACCACCACAAACATAGTAATGTCCTTCATGTCCATAAAGCCAAAATGTTATGCGGTCTGACTTTCACACAAGGTCATGTAGAATAATTAACACGACATTTTTCAACAATCGTATATCATTGGCATTCATAATAAGACACTAGAGTTCATCCATATTCCCTGAGAACTAATGCAGTTACGTAACATGTGCAGGATTAACATAGAGGGAAGAGACACATTACAAACCAACATAATGATGGGGAAGGATAGAGGCATGATCCTCCCTCTTTATTCTTCCTTATCTTAGCCCTTCCTGTATGAGGAAATGGTCTTGCTGTAGAATGGAGGTGTGGCGGGTCGTGGTGGACTAGATGGGATTGATTGCGGTGGCTAGGGGTTGGATGTGTATATATAGGTGGCCTCCACAGGTCTCCTTCGTGGATCTTCCACCTGCCCTTCATCCAAGGGCTCTATAGGAGCTCAATCCTCTCCTGATACCTCCCTTGGTTGCCATGGAACTTGTATGAACAAACCAAGATGAAACCAGTGAATAATCACATAAGTTATGGCTAATTTTGCAGCCCCTGGACACCTGGTACAAGCAGTGGTACCACCTAGCTATGTTGTACCACACTTCGTCTTCTCTTGTGGATTCTACACGTGGTGTTTAGTATTTGGTTGACATTTCGTCATACAAACTCCGATTTGAGTGTTCTTGGGATCATTGGAATTGTGGAAATGAGTTGATATTATCAAGGTATTGGATCTTTAATTTGGACTCTTTGGAAAATGTCATTTTATCCAATTCTCCAAAGGGACTGAATCAGATGCTTGAAACTTCTACGGTTTGGCCCTAACTTGGTTCCTTTTGATGTGCTAACTCCATGAAAACTCCATTACACCTGCAAATATATGAAAACCAGAGAAAACTAATAAAAACTAAATGTTGTGAGAAAAGCATGTATTTGTGGACATGATTTTTTTGGAGATTTTTATACTATAGTAGACTCTAAAAAGTGATGCAAAAATCCACTAATCAACGTCAATCTTGCTCGTCCTCAAGCAAAATGTTGATAAACCAATTCATGCTATCCATCTACCTTACCAATGAAGATTGGTGCCGAAAGGTTTGTCCTTGTTTCTCTGCATGCTCTAAGCAAGATATAACATATTTATATAAGATAACACGAGCTCAGTTATGTAATATAGTTTGATAACCATATCAGTACAGCTTCAACGGAAATTTCCATGCACCTCGTCAAAGTTTATTCTAGCATAAAAGAAAACTTGGATCCTCCTACTTAATTAATTATTCATTTGCATTTTTAGAATAGTACTCGCATATTTTAGAAAGGGGATAACCAGAGAGGTTTCCACACATTTAGCGATAGATTATTTAGTGGAGGGAAAACAATCTTATCCGATAAATCATCCAGGATTTGATCGAAATTACCAACATTTTTAGAGCACCACACGCTCACTTTGATTTTAATACTCGAGTTGTCCTTTTTCACTTTCCCATGTAACCTTGAACATGCTTATTTTGCCCATGACACAATGGCTTATTGTTTCACTTGTGTCATGAAAGTTAAGCATGTTTGACAATTGGGAGGAAAACAAAAATGGATGGAGCGAGTGCCAACTCCAAAACAATTCATTTTTCATGGTTTAAGAGTTTCACCTCCTCACTATTTGTTCTAGTTAAAGTATCCATGGCTAAACTTTTGGTCCTTAATTTATTTATTTAAGACAACTGAACAGAAAATAGGTTAGCCCATAGAATTAGCAACGTTCTCCTAGCAAGCAGTCGACAATAGTTGTGTGGAACACCCTCTGAGGCGGCGACGGACAACTATGAGGAGTTGTGTCAAGCTTTATTTGGCAATGTCTGACATTGGGCATGACGATGGTGAGGGTGGCGACCTCACACGTGGCATGCCACACCTCCAATGTGGTTTCTCGTCTGTGCATCTAACCACCGTGCTACACCTTGTCGGCATGCCAAATTACTCGGCCTCGTCCTGGTGAACCATGTAGTTGAAGGAGTTGGTTGAAGACACCACCAATCGATGTCATTATCATCGTCTTCGTCACCTTCAACGCGAGTCATCGCCGCATTGATCTCCTCTTCCTCCATATCCCGAGTTCCACGTATGCACCCTCGGGTACATGGGGGTCTCCCGAAGCCTTCTAACCCTCCAAGGAGCCACACGTCCTGGAGCTTCTCCTCGTGGTTGCCCTACTCCGCTGCCAGACGTCGTCGTCGAGGCATCCATTTTGGTGCTCCTTCTTTGTCCTCAGCCACCCGAGCGAGTTCCATTTGACAACCCACTTCTATAGCTCTTCTTTGCCCTTTCTTGGTCCCTTCTGTAGCTCTCGTGCCTAGCGCCGTCATAGTTGTCACGGCTTGCCACTATTATGTTTTTCTGGCTAGCCATGCGCTGCCACCCATCGTTGTGCCCTTACCCCATTGCACTTCTCCGGCTGGGCTACACGTTGGGGCAGATGAGATTGCCAGGGGCTGGTCTTGTTGGAGCAATCGTTGCTAATGAGAAAATGGGATGAGTGGAGTGAGGAGGAAGAAGAACAACAAGGAAGATGGGGGTATTTTGGTCTGAAATTTAACATAATGCCATTTAGGTGTGACGCAAAGTTGTAGCAGGATTTTTCAAAAGAGAAAACTTTGCCATGGCATTTCTCTGAATCTGAATCGGCGAAATTGCAGTAACATTTATCTATTTATAATCCTCCATCCAAGTTCAGTACAAGCAAGCATGATGATTTTGGAATTGGCAAGCAAAATCCGTGAACTCCGATGAGGGGTGCCAAATTGCCAAACACCCCTTCAACCCGAACTATCCGTTATCTCTGGTGCTGTCCTCTCCGCGTCTCCGCCCCACCCTCCCCCGCCTTCCGTCTCCACAAACACGCACCAAAAAAAAAAAGGCCAAAGCTCCACCGGGAAAAGGGTAAAGCGGGGAAGCCATGGCGCTCTCCGGCTGGAGCATGCGCCTCCCCTACAGCCCCTCCCG
>NC_041393.1:526377558-526385588 GCF_002162155.2 Triticum dicoccoides
CCGCAGCCGCCTCCTCTTCAGCCCCTCCGTCGCCATCCTCAACCCTCGCCCCAGCCGCCTCCCCTACCTCCCCGCCACGCCCCACGTCGCCGATTCCGGCCTACGCCGCTGCCTCCGCCTGGGCCGCCCGCCCCATGCGTACATCTCGGCGCCGGCGCCCGGCCCCGACGCCTACCAGTCCCCCTCCTTCGACGCCGCAGAGGCGGTTGCCGACGTGGCCGCCGCCATCTCCTCAACTGACGCCATCACCTGGACCGGCGTCTGGGCCCTCCTGTCGCAGCACAAGGCCCGCCTGGCGATCTCCCTCGCCGCGCTCCTCGCGTGCACGACCTGCACCCTCTCCATGCCGCTCTTCTCAGGTATGCTTCAGCCTTCAGCCCCCCTCTGTCGATGGATGCTGGCCTGTTTCTGAAATGTGGTGGTTGGATGTTCACACAGGGAGGTTCTTCGAAACCCTGATAGGGAGGGGGTCCGAGCCGCTGACGAGGCTCTTGTCCAAAATCGCGGTATTATACACGCTGGAGCCGATATTTACCATCGTCTTTGTGATCAACATGACGGTGGTCTGGGAGAAAGTGATGGGGAGACTGCGGAGCCAGATATTTCGGAGGATTCTGATCCAAAAGGTAAATGTTGGAACATCAGGCTGTAGTGCTGCCGCTAAGCTTGCACGTCGAAGTACTTCGCATGACAGCTTTGATTGCTTGGTGTATTGCTGTTATGTTGTTCTCAAACTTAGCTAAGCATGTTTGGTGTGCTTTTCCAGCTATTGCAGTACATTTATGTTTGCTATTTTGTTAGGTTGCTGTTGTTATCACATCTGTGGTCTGTGCAGCTGATTTAGTTCGTACTTGTGCTGAATTGGAAGCATTAAGTGCCATTGTACCAGTAGTGTTTCGGTGATGAGAATTTTGACCACTGCTAAGGGGCTGGTGATTTCAGTACATATGCAAATATGTTGATTGTTCACTATTGATGCCAACAGATTTGTTTGACATTCCTTTGTTACTTTAAACATCTACTCCCTCTGTAAACAAATATAAGAGTGTTTAGATCACTACGCACGCTCTTATATTTCTTTACGGAGGGAGTAATACACAATAACTATGAAATTATCTTAGCATTATGATGAAATGGTTCATGAATGCTATTCCATTCCTAGGCTGAACCAGCTCTTAGTACGGTTTTACTGCAGCATTTGATGCACTTTAGAGGTGGCAGCAAGCTAGCTGCAAGTATTTATGTTGAGTCAGTCGACTCTGCTTTAGGCATTGTACACGATGGAGTTATAAGGACTAGAATTGACACAGGTGCATGCTGTGATGTGATATGGTTTTATCTCTCTATGGCCATGCACCATGAAGTGTAATAAACTAATTAATCTGCACGGAAGTGATACATTAAGCTCATAACCTGCTAAACTCCTTTGCTATGCAGTCTCATTGCTCCTTTTCTTTTGGTAATGGTTACATTTTTATACAAGGCCGTCCTGTGCCAATCTGGCATACTAAACAAATTTATACTACTCATATGCACATTATGTTGTTTAAATGGTAATAAATGCCCTTTTCTTTTCTTGCAGATGGTATTTTTTGATCGTCACAAGGTATGCCAGTTGACATACAATGTTCATGATTATTACTTGGAGAAAAAATGTCAACCATAAATTTCAAGTTTCCCATCCAATTCAAAAACTTTGTAGTACTGTTAAATGATACAATGGGAGGAAGTTAAATGTCGCTTGTTCATATAATATCTGTTAAGATGTTAAATTTTGACATGTGACTATTATTCAACAATAAAAGTAATAGAATTAAATTTGGTCTGTTCGGTGTGTGTATATGTTAAAGCATGGTACACGGATTATTGAAGATTAAATAAGAACCACATTTCAGTATAAAAAAGGTTACTGAGCAAACGTTGCATGGGATTTTTCACTTTATTTGTTACACATTTCGTGAATATAGCTTAGGAAAGAGAAAATATCTTGTTTATTTATGTTTAAAAACCATTGTACAGTGGCATGATTTAGTTTGGTCTGTCATAAAATTGTACTGTGTACTCTTTTGTAGAAAGGCACACTTCTCTTCAAATTATGTCAAGCAAAAGATGTCTTGATAGATGCACACCTATGTTCTTAGTACTGACAAACTAGTTAGTAGATGCCAACAAGCTATTCCATTATTTCATCTCTAGCAAGTTATACCATGATAGTTTTAGGGATTTGTGTTACTTGACTTTAGTGTCAGTCATAGACACTTATTTCTATGTACCTTCCAAAAGAGCATCGGAGAATGGTGATATATTGTTGTGGTTGTCTCAATAAATTGGCAGTAATTAGCCTGCTTCATGTCTTGGTGCAGATATCTTAATATCATTTATGGCAGGTCGGCGAGTTAACTGGATTGTTGACATCTGATTTAGGTTCTTTGAAGGGTGTAGTAAGTGACAACATATCCAGAGATCGTGGGCTAAGGGCATTCTCTGAGGCAAGAAATTTTACATTATGAGAATGTAAGCTTGATGCTGCTAAATGCTAAGAGTTTGATCGGTGTAATTACATAATCTCTGAGGGCTAATTGTAATGCTCTTAACTATTCCCTTCAGTTCTAACCATTGTTCACACGTAGCCTACTATTCCATTCATATCATGTAGTCCCTCTGTTCCTAAATATAAGTCTTTTTAGAGATTTCAATATGGACTACATACGGATGTAAAAAGTCTTATAGTTAGGAACGGAGGAAGTACTTGATATTAATTTAATAATCTTACTTACTTGCACTCTATTTCATGCTGGCCTCATAAAGCTTTTTTCTATTCTATTTTCAGATTACTGGTACACTGTGTATACTTTTCACATTATCCACTGAGCTTGCTCCTGTTCTAGGACTCCTCATAGTCTCTGTCTCCGTAATAGTCGGTAATTTTCTGAAAGTTATATGTGTGGGGCATGTCCTTTGTTGTCTATTCTATGTATGACATTTCCTTCAGATTGCTAGAGTAGTTTTCGTCATTTGGAAATGTTATGTGTTGAAGATGGGCTATTATTTGTGGTAAATAACCATAACAGGTTTGCTAAGGACCTATGTTTGGAGGCTGATCCCTCGTATCCTATAACTTATTAAATTTTGTTTTGACCCTCTGAAGAACCTGAATATAATCTTAGTATTAGAGGTATTAGATTTGTGATTTTTCTGAAAGTAACATGTATGTCATATGCTCAAAAGCTTGAATGTCCTTTGTGTTCAGCTAATGATAATTCTTTCTATTTATGTGTTCCCTATGAGTTCTCATACCACGTTAATATAGCGCTTTTGTTAGGATCATGAATAATTGAGTGCCAAGTGCCAACTGATCAACAACAAACAACAACAACAACAACAACAACAACAACAACAACAAAGCCTTTAATCCCAAACAAGTTGGGGTAGGCTAGAGGTGAAACCCATAAAAATCTCGCGACCAACTCATGGCTCTGGCACATGGATAGCAAGCTTCCACGCACCCCTGTCCATAGCTAGTTCTTTGGTGATACTCCAATCCTTCAGGTCTCTCTTAACGGACTCCTCCCATGTCAAATTCGGTCTACCCTGACCTCTCTTGACATTCTCCGCACGCTTTAGCCGTCCGCTATGCACTGGAGCTTCTGGAGGCGTGCGCTGAATATGCCCAAACCATCTCAGACGATGTTGGACAAGCTTCTCTTCAATTGGCGCTACCCCAACTCTATCTCGTAATTTAAGCTCTCTTCAATTGGCGCTACCCCAACTCTATCTCGTATATTATCATTCCAGACTCGATCCTTCCTCGTGTGGCCACACATCCATCTCAACATATGCATCTCCGCCACACCTAACTGTTGAACATGTCGCCTTTTAGTCGGCAAACACTCAGCGCCATACAACATTGCGGGTCGAACCGCTGTCCTGTAGATCTTGGCTTTTAGCTTTTGTGGCACTCTCTTACCACAGAGAATGCCAGAGGCTTGCTGCCACTTCATCCATCCGGCTTTGATTCGTTGACTCACATCTTCATCAATACCCCCATCCTCCTGCAGCATTGACCCCAAATATCGAAAGGTGTCCTTCTGAGGCACCACCTGCCCATCAAGGCTAACCTCCTTCTCCTCACACCTAGTAGTACTGAAACCGCACATCATGTACTCGGTTTTAGTTCTACTAAGCCTAAACCCTTTCGATTCCAAGGTTTGTCTCCATAACTGTAACTTCCTATTTACCCCCGTCCAACTATCGTCTACTAGCACCACATCATCTGCAAAGAGCATACACCATGGTATATCTCCTTGTATATCCCTTGTGACCTCATCCATCACCAAGGCAAAAAGATAAGGGCTCAGAGCTGAACCCTGATGCAGTCCTATCTTAATCGGGAAGTCATCAGTGTCGACATCACTTGTTTGGACACTTGTCACAACATTATCGTACATGTCCTTGATGAGGGTAATGTACTTTGCTGGGACTTTGTGTTTCTCCAAGGCCCACCATATGACATTCCGCGTCATCTTACCATAGGCCTTCTCCAAGTCAATGAACACCATATGCAAGTCCTTTTGCTCCCTGTATCTCCATAAGTTGTCGTACCAAGAAAATGGCGTCCATGGTCGACCTCCCAGGCATGAAATCAAACTGATTTTTGGTCACGCTTGTCATTCTTCTTAAGCGGCGCTCAATGACTCTCTCCCATAGCTTCATTGTATGGCTCATCAACTTAATTCCACGGTAATTAGTACAACTCTGAACATCCCCCTTGTTCTTGAAGATTGGTACTAATATACTCTGTCTCCATTCTTCCGGCATCTTGTTTGCCTGAAAAATGAGGTTGAAAATCTTGGTTAGCCATACTATCGCTATGTCCCCGAGGCCTTTCCACACCTCAATGGGGATACAATCAGGGCCCATCGCCTTGCCTCCTTTCATCCTTTTTAAAGCCTCCTTGACCTCAGACTCACACATGCTGGTCTCATCAAAGGAGTCGTCCAGTTCAATGGTGGAACTCTCATTCTCCCCATTGAACAGCTTGTCGAAGTACTCCCGCCATCTATGCTTAATCTCCTCGTCCTTTACCAGGAGTTGATCTGCTCCTTCCTTGATGCATTTGACTTGGCCAATATCCCTCGTCTTCCTCTCTCGGATCTTGGCCATCCTATAGATGTCCCTTTCGCTTTCCTTTGTGCCTAACCGTTGGTAGAGGTCCTCATACGCCCGACCCCTTGCTTTACTGACAGCTCGCTTTGCAGCCTTCTTTGCCATCTTGTACTTCTCTATGTTGTCTGCACTCCTATCCAGGTATAGGCGTCTGAAACAATTTTTCTTCTCTTTAATCGCCTTCTGGACATCATCATTCCACCACCAGGTATCCTTATCTTCGCTTCTCCTTCCCCTGGATACTCCAAACTCCTCCGAGGCCACCTTACGAATGCAAGTCGCCATCTTCATCCACACATTGTCCGCATCCCCTCCTTCCTCCCAAGGGCCCTCCTTAATGGCCCTCTCCTTGAACACCTGAGCTACCTCCCCCTTGAGCTTCCACCACTTCGTTCTAGCGACTTTGGCACGCTTATCCCGCTGGACACGAATCCAAAAGCGGAAGTCAGCAACCACCAGCTTATGCTGAGGGACAACACTCTCTCCAGGTATCACCTTACAATCTAGGCACGCACGCCTATCTTCTCTTCTCGAGAGGATGAAATCAATCTGGCTAGAGTGTTGCCACCACTAAAAGTCACCAGATGTGATTCTCTCTTTCTAAAGAGGGTGTTAGCTACAATCATGTCGTAGGCTAGAGCAAAGATCAAGACATCTTCTCCTTCTTGATTCCTAATGCCATAGCCAAAGCCCTCATGCACCCCTTCAAAACCTATGTTAGATGTACCCACGTGGCCATTGAGGTCTCCTCCTATGAAGAGCTTCTCGCCAATTGGTACACTCCTAACCATGTCCTCCGGGCCTTCCCAGAACTCCGTCTTGGTGTTCTCATTGTGGCCTACTTGCGGGGCATATGCGCTGATAACATTGAGAACCAAGTCCCCAACTACCAGCTTGATCAGGATAATCCGGTTCCCACGTCTCTTGACAACTGATCGTGCGTTGAATTATTTGGTTTTTAAAGACAGCCATGAGATAATTTGTGCCTTTGAAATATAAATTGTCCTTTTCTTTGATGTTTGTGTTTATCTTTTTTGTTAATAATTTATTTTTGTCACAGATGATCACCACATTTAATAGGCTTCCAAGACTTTGCTTCTTAGGTCTTGAATAAGTGAATTTGGTTTTCTAGGAAATTAATTGTATTGAATAATTTTGAGTTCTTTTCCCCAGAATTTTCCCCCTAGGGTTGTAATTAGGCGATTTGGTTTTTGAAAGATTTACATATCGCCTTTGACAAGGTAATTTTTCTAACCAGCTATTTTCAAGAGGTCAACTGTCCCCACCTTTAAATCTTATGGAATTGTCCAAGCTCATATATCAGACTGCGTGTCAGAAACATTTTCAGCCATCCGTACTGTGAGTACCCTTTGTCTGAATGCTTATTTGAACTTCTGTTGTACTTTAATATTGTTCTGTTAGACACATGCTCAACTGTTTGGATTATCCTTGTTTAACTCAAAAATACATATGCAGGTTAGGTCATTTGGTGGCGAGAAACGACAAATTTCTATGTTTGACAACTTGGTATGTCACATCACTTATGAACTTCTTTCTTCATGGAAACAGTGGGGAACGTCATTATTCTACTGGCCATAGTTTCTTTGTATCAGATTCCAAGGAAAGGATCCAAAAAGAAACTACAGCTCGTAGAAATAATGACGTTTTCACTGTTCCTTTTGCCAGTTCTATATAATAGATCAAATTACAAATTACAAACGACAAAGGAATGATCCGAGCGAAAACTACAACCATAAGAATAATAACTCTAAATGTCTGCTGTTAAGGAAATAGTAACTTGTATTTACAGGGGGCCAAAGGCCATTCTGCATATACAATGTAAAGGTGGCCAACATGCAGGAAGCCCCTTATACTACGGGAAAATTATACAAGCTACATGGAAACATAATATAACTCTAACAGCCCCCCCCTCACAAACTGAAGTTGGATCCACAACACTGAGTTTGAAGAGATGAAAGTCCATGCTGCGCTTTAATCTGGGCCTTCGTAAAGAAATTTGCCAACTGTAACTCGGAAGGTACATACTGAAGAGCAATAAAATTATCATGCAAAACAACGCACACAAAAAAAATGCATGGTGAGCTCATGCTTCACCGGGTCACGTGGAATACTCATAGCACATGTACCATCTGACAAGAGCAGGGTAGGTGTAGTGACAGAAACACCAAACTCCTGAAGTAACCACGGTAACCAAGTCGCCTATGCCGTCAAAAGAAGCATAGCTCACAACTTAGCCTCTGCACTCAAACGGGAAACTGCAATTTGTTTCAGGCAATGAGAGAACCACCAAGAAAAACAGTAAGCAGAAAGTGAATGGCTATCCAAGGGATCACTAGCCCACTTACCATCTGAATAGACGTGAAGCTGTGACAAACTGGAGTGGGGAAAGAAAAGACGGTGAGAGATCGTGCCACGATATCGGAGAACACAAAGGTAACTACAGTGAACCGAAGTAGGAGCAGAAACAAACTGACTCAAAATATGGACATGATAGGGGATATTCGGACGAGTGACAGCTAGATAGACAAGACTCCAACAAGATGGCGATAACGTGTCGGATCATACAAGGGGTCACCATAAGAAGCACAGAGGTGAACATTGAGCTCCATGGGTGAAAAAAATACTTGGGGGCCAATGGCCACTTGGCCAGTGTGTGTGTCATAAGATTGTGTGGAACCCCTTGTACTGTGGGGAAAATATCAGGCTATACATGGAAACATAATATAACTCTAACAAGCCAAATGGTAAATTAGGCAAAAGCTGGCTGGGCAATCAGGATTATGAGAGTCAACCACAATTTAATTGCAACCGGTCCTAACAGTTATAGCCCACCTGCAGATCCA
>NC_041393.1:526386039-526389009 GCF_002162155.2 Triticum dicoccoides
ATATGCACTGTCCCAAACCCACTAAGGCCAGCATCAATGGTTCACATCTCGCAGCATGAGGGCATGTCTGGGGGCAATGGTCCCATCTCCTGTTGCGTACTATGAGGAGTGCACTCGTGTGTCCTTTAGTCAGTATGAGGCTACTCCCAGCCTCGGTTTATGTGTGCACTGGTTAGTGTGTCGCAGCAACGGGGGCTTATGCAAGTTTGCAAGTGGGGCTTGGTTGTCACTTCTTAGGACCCATTACAATGAAAAAGATAGTTAAAACTAGTAAGTTCTTTGATTCAAAGTAGTGGTAAACTGTAGCTCCTTGATGTAGTTTCATACATATACAAACTATTTATAAAATCTAGTAAAACTGTGTATAAAAGGTAGTAATTCCAAAATGATTTTTTTACTATCTAAGTCACTAATTTACTACATTATTCTAAAAATTACTATATTTTGTACACTAGTTTAATATGTTTTGTACACTTTTACTAGGGTTATAGAATAAGCTATTCTACACTCATGCTTCGAATAGGGTTTCTACGCATATGTATGCCTGATAATTTGTGAAAAGACTTAAAATAATTTCTAAGTGAATTTACGATCCAAAATTCTACAGCAGAAGTTATGATTTTACTATCCACCAACACATTTGTAAAATTACGTCTGCCTCTACAAAATTTATGATCTACTTAACACAATCTTATGACCGCATGCAAAATAACTCAGGGGCCGCAACTGAGCTATCTCTTAGAGCCCAAGGGCCTATTTACTCAAGTGAAAATGACAGTGAATCGGCAGCAATAGCTTTGCTCGTACAGAACAAAGGCCACCTTGCCTGCTCTTCTTTTCTTTGCAAAAAACAACACACATGCCTGGGTAGAGCATAATAAAGCTTCGAAGCACTTACCACCTTCTCTAACAAGAGGGGTTCTTCTTCTTTTATTGAAAAAAGACTCATACTGACGTGAGTAATATGTCTAAAATTAAGTATCATACCATTTATTTTGTGGCATTTGCACACTAAAATCAAACATAAAAGTTTGAATCACCTGAGCTGCTTCTTTAGCTCCCCATTTTTTTTATTTTCATGCATACTACAATCACTATTTTCTTCACATGAACTAAAAGATACATAGTTCCTTCTATTATTTAGATGCAGTATTATTTTGTTTTTTGGATTTTTAAATTTGTTCTTTGCTAGTTTTTAAATAAAGGGAGCACACTTTACTCAGACCCTGGTGTACCATAACAACATCCACACAAGCCTCGCCTAAAAGCCTAGCGACAATTTCTCAGGTTGTCACAACTCACAACTAATATAGAAGATAGGTCAATGGACTAACTAGCCTTCTGCAAGAGTATTATTTGTAGGAGGAAGTGATCGTTAAGACTAAGATTGTTTTTTTTTACCAGGTTAATATTAGAGTTTTTTTATCTACTTTTTTTCAGTATTTTGTGACAACCAACTTCTATGATGTATAAATGGGAAGTATTTTTACAGTTCATAGGAAAGACCTCGACTTATTATCTTGCCCTGGCCCCCCGATATGTCAGGGCCTGCCCTGATTGCACCTGCAGTCGCAAGAGTAGAATAGTAGATATTAATTTGAAGACTGAAGTGATCTAATGAACCTAAATGCTGACCAAACTTCCCTAAGGAAAAGCCCTGGCCAAACTCAAGAAGCATAGCAAACAGACTTCTCAGTGGGACTAGAGTGTTTCATTTGCAGAGTATTGCGATGTTCGATTATTCCTTTTGGCGGTTATATTCTTATACCGATGTTATGCTGATCACACAGGCTTTCTTACCTTGTTAACACTTTTTTTTTGTTTGATAGGCACTTTCTTTTCAAAATAGCGGCACAAAGCTAGGAGTGCTGAAAGCTGCCAATGAGTCATTGACTCGAGTGGTAGTTTATGTTTCCCTAATGGCGCTTTACATTCTTGGTGGAAGCAAAGTCAGTGCGGTAAGCCTCTGAATACATTGTGTATAAGATACTAATTACAATTGCCTGACATGCAACACTCTTTTCTAAAGATTGCAACCGCTGCTGTTTAGTTATGTAATACAGTAAGAGTGTGTTTGGTTGAGGAACCAAGTGGAATGGAATGTCATGGTTAGATGCAACGAGATGGAATGGTTCTGTCTTGGCATTTGGTTGGGGAGATAGAATAGGGTGAATTTGATTCAATTTACCTTTCGTATAGGAATGGTGAGGTTATCTCTGTCGTATATATAAATTTTCACATTAACTCACTTGTATTTCTTTAGCTGCAGTTTATTCGAAGTTTAGTTATATTTTATTTGTTTTCAACACTTGACCATAAGTTGCACACACACGAGCAGTAAACGACCAATGTGTGTATAACATGCGAAAGACATACGTATATTCTATCACAAAATAGATCATGTCACAAACTTAATCAGCCAGGCACTGAACAATGTGGTTAAGTCCATCCTGATCTCGCTAGCTTGCCCCACTCGCATCGATGATGTGTGCCAGAATTACCACCACCCAGCAGCAGTCGCCACGACCTGCCACAACCAACGCCGGCCGTGCCCAAGCTCCAGCCGCCTCCACTTGAAAGACAGGGAGGGAGACGGTCTGGCCGTCACTGCTCTGCTCTGGTCCACGCCAAACCGGTCCCCTCCAACGTGCCGTTGCTGCTTGGCGCTGCTGCTTGGATGGTGGAGATTCAGAACCGAGCCGGAACAGGTGTCGCTGCCTGCTGCTGCTTCGCCGTGCAGGATTTGATCCGCCACCGCCATGCCCGCCAAGACAGGAAAGACGGGGAGAAAGAAATGTGTGAGGGTTAAGTCGTTCCCCCCCTCTCTCAATCGGGCAAGCAGTGAGATTTTTCTCAGGTGCGCTGTCACGTGAGACGTCGGTTGCATTCCACCTCTGGGGACCAACTGGTTCCATTCCAAACCTCGACCAAACATGGGAATCACCTCAGAAAACAGGACCATTCCATTAT
>NC_041393.1:526389250-526391035 GCF_002162155.2 Triticum dicoccoides
CTTGCCATTTTTTCTGGCATGCCGTGTTTTTTACAGTTTTATTGGGTGAGGATGTAATCCAGCCACTTACCGTGGACCTTAGAATATCTAACTTCTTCCTGTATACAACACTAAATCATCTACAACATTGAAGCCTACTACATAGCTTGAGCTGTTTGCACTGTTTTTGTTATCGAGTGGTTTACTGCTTACCAGTAGCCAGTAGTTTGTTATAAAGAAAGAAAGAAAGGAAAATACATTCACTATTGAGTGGGTTACTAGTAGATTGGAAAAGACATAGCTTGAGCTGTTTGCGCTGTTTTTGTTATCGAGTGGTTTACTGCTTACCAGTAGCCAATAGTTTGTTATAAAGAAAGAAAGAAAGGAAAAGACATTCAGTATTGAGTGGGTTACTAGTAGTTTGGAACTTTGGCTAATCTCTTTGACATCACTGTGACGTTCTAGCTTAAAGGACTGATAGTACTACTCATATCAACAAGACGGATCATCTTTTCTGGAAGCTCATCTCCTAAGAACCTCTGAGTTAAACGTGCTTGGCTCGGAGTAATTTGGGGTTGGGTGACCGACCAGGGAAGTTCCCCTCTGTGACCAGTCTAGAGCCTAGAGGATGATAGCCAGGAGTAACTGGTGCCAGTCTGGGAGTGGTTGGGGTGTTACAACCACTAGCAACAAGCATAGTGCAGACTTTAGCACCAACTTTTACAAGTTTCTCTTCCATTTTGACCTTTAGTTTAAAAAATAAAATATAAACATTTTTCTCATTGTCTTTTAGGTTTAACATGGTGTTACTAGCCACAATTTTACACTGCTGAAATATAACATTACTTGCTTCATCCAAAAATTAATCAATTCAAAAGGGCCTTAGCACCATGTAAGCTTCTGCTGCTGAAACTGATTCTGTACACAATAATTCATTTGCCTTACCTTTTCTTTTGCCAGTATTCATTTGTCTTACTTCGAGAACACATTTTATGTGTATCCAAGATACATGCACACAACAGCTTGGCTTTACACTTTCACTCATCAGCATGCATGTTCATTCGTGTTATGAATTTCATGTGTGCGATGAGGCTTGTATTGTCTGGTTGGAATCAGAAGAATATGATTATTTTACTATTTCAGGGCAAGTTGTCTATTGGAACCATGGCATCTTTTATTGGTTACACATTCACACTGACCTTTGCTGTAAGTAGCAAATCTTGCTTATTGAGTATTTTATTGTAGCTCCATTTGTTGTTTATTGCATATATATAGGTATAAGATAAAAACATGTATTTTAGGTTCAAGGAGCTGTTAATACCCTAGGTGATCTGCGTGGGACATTTGCTTCAATAGAGAGAATAAATTCTGTTCTGTCAGCAAAGGACATTGATGATTCACTTGCATATGGTTTAGCCAAAGAACTTGACAATAAAGAACCTGAAGATTCTAATGCTAGAGTGCATGGAAATGGCACTGTTAACACACATTACATGTCAGCACTGAAATCTTCAAGCAGCTGTAGTGATCTAGCCTGGTCTGGAGACATTCACCTGGAAGGTAGGATTCCCGTTTTAAATATTTATGCAATTAATGCAGGAGTTCCCTCCATATTATACAGATCCATATAATTTCCATATTATGCATTACCATCTGCTATATTCCACTATTATTTCCATATTGTGAAATGTGAATGTGCAGCTTATTTTTCTAAGATTAAGTTTCAGGTTTGACTATTTGTAATTTAGTCTATGTTCTGTAATAAGCTCGTCATGGTGTCCTCAAGTTTGACTTATTTGTGTTGAA
>NC_041393.1:526391380-526436596 GCF_002162155.2 Triticum dicoccoides
AGTAGTTCAATGGTTTTCCTTTTGAGTTTGTTTCTTGAGATGTCCAAAAGTTGTCTTACTGCTAGCACAAAATCCACATGGCATTGTTGACCACTGGCATACAAGTATACAACTGATACTCATATATCTGGCAGATGTTCATTTCTCCTATCCACTGAGATCTGATGTGGATGTCTTAAATGGGCTTGATCTTGTAATTGAGTGTGGAAAAGTCACAGCACTTGTTGGCTCTAGTGGTGCTGGGAAAAGTACAGTGGTGCAACTTTTAGCGCGGTACTATGAGGTAAGTACCGCTGTACGTATCCATAGCAAACATTACTGTTGTCCTACTTGTGTTTCATGAATGTAGCAACATTATTGATTTGTTCCGATCTTGCAGCCTACTCAAGGCCGAATCACGGTAGCAGGGGAAGACATTCGTGTATTTGATAAAAGAGAATGGTCTCAAATTGTATCCCTAGTGAATCAGGTACAGTGTATACCAAAGCACCTATCTTTTCATGCCATTTGTCACTAGTTCATAGTAGTACACAAGTATCAGTTATCCCCATTGATTCATTTGAACTGCTAGAATTTGTCGGCAATTATTCCACAATTACAGTAAATAAGCGATACAAAATATACTATCTCAAAGTTAGTAATTCTATTAATTCTTTTTCGTACGAAAATATCAGGACCCTGTCCTATTCTCGGCATCTGTTGGGGAAAACATTGCTTATGGTCTTCCGGATGACGTTGTCTCCAAGGATGAGATAATAAAAGCTGCTAAAGCTGCCAATGCTCATGAATTCATCATCTCGCTTCCACAGGTTTGGCAGCCTATCATTAACTGGCGCCAGTTATAGTCTCTTATGTACGATGATATGCCCATACCCGTTTCCTCATTTATTTGCAATTTAGGGTTATGATACTCTTGTGGGAGAACGAGGTAGCCTCCTAAGTGGGGGACAGAGACAGGTAATTTGCAATCTTAATATTTGCATTGATGAATGAATGATAATATCGTTGTTACTTTGATAAAGGAAAGGAATGACATCATCGGTGCTTTATCCTAACTACTGTCAATTTATTATGGCGCTTTATTGAAACTACTGCACACCTTTTCTGTTGCTTTGCAGAGAATTGCAATTGCACGAGCTCTTCTGAAAAATGCCCCTTTTCTAATACTTGATGAGGTACCTCACGGAAACTGAACTTTGTGTACTGCGCAGGCTGCATGAGATCAAAATCCTTTTCCGCATTTTTATTGGGATGACCGCCTTATGTTCACTCAAGGAACTCGTGCTATTTACAGGCTACAAGTGCACTGGACACAACAAGTGAGCGGCTTGTGCAGGAAGCTCTCGATCTCTTGATGAAGGGTAGGACTTCTTTGGTGATCGCCCACAGGTTGAGCACCGTGCAAAACGCGCACCGAATCGCCGTCTGCTCAGATGGCAAGATCATGGAACTTGGGACGCACGCGGAATTGGTCGCCAAGGGAGGCAGTTATGCAGCACTTGTAGGCACGCAAAGGCTTGCGTTTGAGTAAACACCTTGCTAGCATTTTTTGTTCCACACATGACGTTATAGGCTGCAACCGGTTTGCGAAATACATGTAACAAAGATTAAAGGTTGTAGAAGATTTACGAAATTATCCATTAATTGTGCAGTGCATGCATGTAACAAAAGTGAAACTCAAGCAAAAATAGAGCACTTTCAATTGTCTGTGTCCTCATCGAGTGCAATATTTACAGTGAAGCAGAAACGAAGTTTTGTTTCAAGAGTCATTGTGAGCTGATTATCACTTGGTATATTGGAGTGGTTTGGTGTGTGCCCTATTAGTCTAAGAGTATCTACAGCCGCATATGATAAATATGACCTCTCAATCGCGTCAGTGAGCAGTGACTGGGCACTCCTCAAATAGCGGCGTTCACATCCGTGTATCTCATATCCGATTCCTTATATTATCCATACTAAATCATGTGCAACATTGATCAAAATATATTATCCATACTAAATCATGTGCAACATTGATCAAAATAAACGGACATAGGCAAGCACAATACTTTTGCCAAAAGATCATGATAGCATGTTCAAAGGACCATCAAAGTTCATATAAACGATGGACTTGAAACTACATCTAAAACTTGAAATTAAACTGAAGAAAAGTTCACATAAACGATGGACAACTTGAAACTACATCTAAAACTTGAAATTAAACTGAAGAAAAGCGGATCTTCACCACTTTCGGGCCGGCCCCTTCCCCTTCCGGTCGCCGGCGCAGTTGTAGCCGTCAGCGGCTGGTGGGGGATTGTTCGAGTCATCGGACGAGGAGCCGCGTCGTCGTCGGAGGAGACGGTGATGAGGCCCTTGAGGCGCCGGATGGCCCGGTCCTGCTGGCGCTTGAGCTCCGTCAGCCAAGCCGCCTCCGTCGCCTTCTCCTTGGCCTCGCGCTCGGGCTGCTCGATAGCTAGCCGGAGAGCCTTCGCGTTCTTTCGGTGGAGCCGCCGAGCGTCCTTCTCCGCCGTCGTAAGCGACCGGCGGTAGACCACGCGAGGATCCGCTCGTCCTCGTCGGGCTCTGTCAGTAACTTGCGGCGGCAGCGAACAGAGCTCTCCGCCCGTCCCTCTCCCTTGTCCGCTGCCTCTCGTAGCGGGGGGCGCGCGCCTCCGAGTCCGTCGTGTGCGTCCAGGCCGGCGGGGCGGGCACAAGCACCCACCGCTGCCCGCGTGGGGGAGCAGCAGCTGGTGGGGCCAGGGGACGACATGAGGGAGGCGCAGACTGCGCAGCCCGCGCCGGCTTCCTCGCTGCATCGGCGGGGGAGAGGCGAGGCGAACAATCTGGAGCTGCCACTCGTTTCCACCTTGGACCTCTCAAGGGCAATGCGGAGGGCCAACTCGTCGTCGGAGTCGGAGGAGGAGCGGCTGTTGGCGCTCAACATGGTCACCGCAGTAACCGAAGTCGTCAGAGTGGATTGAATCGGAGAAATAAGAGGGGAGAAGAATATACGGATCGAGAGTGGAGTGAGCTAGGGTTTTCGGATTGGGAATGTTTGTGAGGACGGAGCGGCGTTGGGTGAACCAGGTTGACGTGTCGGAAGCGCCCGAGCGCAGATATCCACCCTATATTTGGGCTGGACATGAGGAGTGCCGGACAACCCGGATGTCTGAGAGCCGTTTCAGGCGCCCGACCGGGTCAAATTTTTTGACCAGTCAGTAAGCGGGGCATTCGAGCCTTTGAGACCAGTTGGAGGCGCCTGGCTCTAGATGCTCTAACACCATTAGCATTCTATGCCATGCTCAGCCTAGCAGACCTAATAAAAGATAGGAAGTGAGTGGAGAACACTGCTCGGTAGCTTGGAAGATGGGCCTGCACGGCGAGAGGAAATGACACGTAACAACTATATAGAGCTAGGGTAACCAATTGGTACCACATTGGGGCAACTCATGCTGAGGCATCATTTTTCAGTTTAACCAGTAACACATTTTTTTTGGAAAAAGAGGTTAAACCCTCCGCCTCTGCACCAATCAATGCATACAGTCATCTTTATTAATTATTCCATAAAGGTCTGACAAGAAAATACATCAAGCCACCTGAAGCCATCAATCGCAGCTACAAACTCGATAATATGGAGTGCTCTCAACCCCAATATCTAAAACCGGTGCCGTCGCCGATCCATCCACATAACGTATCAGGACCAACAGCCGGTGCAACAGACCTAAAGCGCGCACCACATGCACACGTTTTAGAAACCAGAAGCCGCCATCATCCTCGGACCGCTGACCCATCTTCAGGATAGAGATCCGCATCATCCTTGCCAGTCCAGACATCCGTCGGCGCCACCACGGCGCCCAATGGCGCCACCGCCCTACGCGCAATAATCTAGACGCGACGACGCTGGAAGATTTGTCGTGCGTAGCACCTGCCAACCAGGCATGACACATCGTAGCACCTGTCGGTCATGCATGACTTGACATCTACATTGAACTCCGTGCAAGACTTAGTCGCTCCACCTCCTGCCTCTGTCTTCCAGCGCTGCTCCACAAACGATGCTCCCAAGAGAGTAACAACACCGCAGTACCGCCACCGCCCAATCTGGATGACCAGATCTTATGGTTTCCCCCGAAGCAACACAAGTGGGTCGATGGAAGTTAAACGGTGATGCCTACATCAAGGTAACGACGCAAAACGCCGCCATCGACTCGGTTTTCACCGGCAACTCTATCTCCCCAACTCACAGCCCGGACTAGATGATGGATTTGGAGATCCGACCACCCAGCCTCAGGCTGACCATCTCTGACGAAGGAGGCGGCCACCATCGCCATGCACAGGGCCGGAGCCCCCGACATCCTCGTGATGCGGGTCGATCCCAGGGGCGGCATGCCGTTGACGGGATGGTACACGACATCAGGAAGTGCGGCCCGCCCGAAGCCCATCTGGACCCAGATCGGCTGCCCAAGCCGCCACCGCTAGACCCGTCGTCGGACACCGTCGCCTGCCTGGCTGCCGTCCCGCACCACTGCTGTAGATCCGGCCATCGCGGACCGCCCTGTCCTGACCGAATCGTTGGCCGAGGAGAAAGGCCGCAGCTGGCACTGCGGCACACAGGCTTTGCCCGCAACGCCCCGAGCGGCGGCGGGGGGAGAGAGGATGCGCTGGAGGGAACGAGAGACGACCGGCAGGGATGCTCCGGTGCAGCGCGGCGGTGCTGCACGGGTCAACTGAACAATCAATTTAACCAGTAACACATAGCACTGATCCGACGGATAAGCTCATGAAACAGCAAAATTGACCACTGGTCCGTTTGTCGGGGTTACGTGGCAAAATCCAAATCGATATTTGATCGGCTGAGGTGGACAAATGTCCCACTTGTAAGCCACTCATCATGTTTCCCCATTTTTCTTCTTCCTCCATCATATGTCCAAATCACACAACACAGACCGCGGCCGTGTCGAGGTCAACGACGATTGCCAGGCACGACTTTTCTTTCCTTTTTTGGTGAAAATGGCCAGGCACGACTAACTGGAAAAGAGAGCGCAAACGAGGTTGGAAAAGTAAATACTCCCTTTGTCCCATAATTAAAATTTTTTTTGACACTGCATTAGTGTCAAAAACGTTCTTATATGGAACGAAGGGAGTACATCGGTGACTCACCATAGGATATGGGTTCGGTGCTTGCTAGTGAGGTCAGGCGGTCCAGAGCGGCAAGGGAAGGCACATGCACGAGGTGTGAGAAGTTAATCTTGTCACATTAGTATTTTTTTCTTAATATTTGTGAAGCGCCCATGTGTTGGTGCACTGTGTGCAAAGGGGATGACAAGCATGTGTTGCCGTCAGCGGACCTTGTGTCAGTGTGCTGCGTGCATTATGGACGCGTTAGGTTGCTCATATCAAGCCCAATTAGGCCCGTGCAGAATGAAAACGTGGTGTTTAATTGCCTGTCCTCAATCAGATTTTTGGTCCGCACGAACCTTAAAGCACTCCTCAGTCAGGCCCGCTAGAAACGACCGAATCGACAATTTCCAGCGAGCCAGACTCGAGCGATGCAGGGGAAGGGAAACGTGGCGCTGACCTCCCGTGTCCACAAAGATGGCGGGAGTTCGCACGCCTATCTGAAAAAGCAGCAAGAGGAATTGGCTTCACCTCCCGCCGAATCAGTCGCCCTAAATAGCCAGCGTCACCGCACCGCGAAAACTCCCGTCACCATTTCCTCCCTCTCGAGTTTTCCCTCCAGTGCGGGTCGACATCGACAACGCGGTAAAGCGGTGCTCCTGCTCTGGCCACCGATTGACGACGGCAACGATTCGACTCCTCCTCTTCTCAGACGTGTTCAGCGCCTCCTTCGCGGCTGCTCTGATGGCGTCTGTGAGTTCAATCACCCCTTCTCTCTACTAGTTCTAGCTAGACCCGTGAGCATGTGGCAGGGTTAGATCTGTTACCATGTTGTAGCATTGTACACCACCGATCTATGTGACTGTGATGTTCTGGTAGCTAGTGGTGATGGATTTGAAGCATGCTAGGAGTTGTTTCCATGTCGACAAGGATTGATAGCTAGTGGTGATGGATGGATTGGTAGTATGCTTGATATGTAGCATGCTAGTATGCAAGTATGTGTGATAGTTTGTCGAACTCCTTGCTATGATTAAAGCTGCTATGTTAAACTACATCATCCGTCTACATGTGGCAGTGCTTGTTCGATCTGTCCATACTATCCATGTTTAGTGCTAGTTCCTACTATCGATGTGTAGTATGCTCTGCTCTTGCTGATGCTTACGGTTGTAGGACATGAGCACGCAAGAGTTTAGTCAGGCCCTTGTCGTGTCCCAGAGCCAGTTCGTGGCTTCCTATGTCGAGGACTCTCATCCTCCAATCGACCAGATGCCTCTTGATTCAGATGTTTTCAAGGTGTCGGCTACAGTTCCACCATTTATGGATTCAACATTTCTGCTGGCTCACCAATGCTACAACTCATGTTGCTGCTCAAAAAGGCAGCACAAAAGATAAGAAGGAGGGTAGGGGGGACTCCATGAAATGGCAGTCGTGCTTGACAACGTTCATGCTTAATAAGATGTGTGAGATCACAGCTAGTGGGGTGAGGACTGGCAAGGGCTTCAAGGACGTGCACTTAACCGCTGTTGCAAAGCAGGTGTTCGACTTTTGTGGACAGGAGGTCACCTCCACCTAGGTCTACAACCACCTCGAGAAGTGGAGATTGAGGTGGATCATAGTGTCCAAGCTCAGAGACCTAAGTGGTGCTTCATGGGATCATGACACCTACTCGATCCTTTTGGAGGCAGAGCACTACCAAGGGCACACCACGGTTTGCTCACGAACCATGCCACTCTAACTAACCACTATTTAAGCCTACGTACCATGCCATTCTAACTAACTACTCTGCTGTGTTTCTTTCTTACACCCATCCAGAACTACCACCAGATGCAACAGATCTTCTCATTCAGACTGGCAACCAGCAAGCATGCCCTAGGACCCGGTCAGCCACTGGGTTCACCTATGCCCGAGGATCCATACACCCAATAGTCAGATACCATCAACGTTGATGTTCCTAACAAGGATGGTGAACACGTTAATAATGCTATGGATTATATAGGGGGGTATAAGTCATGGGTAAGTTAGAATTTAGTAGGTATTATGCAAGAATAATTACAAATGAGTTTACAGTAGTACCTAAAATTATGATTTGTCTATTATATTAACGGATCTCACGAAGTTTCTGTTGAGTTTTGTGTGCTGAAGTTTTCAAGTTTTGGGTGAGATCACGATGGATGAAGGAATAAGGAGCGTCAAGACCCTACGCTTGGGGATGCGAAGGCACCCCAAGGTAATATTCAAGGAAGACCCAACCATCTTGGGGATGCCCCGGATGGCATCCCCTCTTTTGTCTACAATTCATCGGTATGTTACTTGGAGCTATATTTTTATTCATCACATGATAAGAGTTTTACTTGGAGCGTCTTGTACCGTAGTTTTGCTTTGTTTGCTTATTAGTTTGCCATAATCATTGTTTGCTGGACAAACCATTTGAGAGAGACACACATTTATCATTATTTGTTAGAATACTCTATGAGCTTCACCAATATCTTTTGAGCTATGCAGTTGCTCTTGTACTTCACTTATATTCTTAGAGCACGACGGTGGTTATATTTTATAAAAATGATCGCACTCTCATGCATCACTTAAATCCTTTTGAGAGTCTTTTAAATAGGAAGTGGTAGTAAGCACAGGTTATAAGACTAGTCGGAAAATGATAGGTATTTAAGAGTGATATAATAAAAACTTTCATGTAGTAGACCGCTAAATATGAAATGTATGATTTGATCATATTGGTGTCATAATATGAAAGGGTATTGGTGCTACTTCTTGATCTTGCGTTGGTTTTTCCCTTGAAGAGGAAAGGGTGATGCAGCAAAGTAGAGATAAGTATTTCCCTCAGTTTGAGAACCAAGGTATCAATCCAGTAGGAGGTACAAGCAAGTCTCCAATCTATGCACCTGCACAAACAATCAAACACTTGCACCCAACACGGTAAAGGGGTTGTCAATCCCTTCACGGTCACTTGCAAGGATGAGATCTGATAGAGATAGATATAAAAGTTTACTAAAACGTAAAACAAAGTAAAAACAAATAAATTACAACAAGGTATTTTTTGGTTTTTTTGGTTTATAGATCTGAAAATATATGATGGAGAATAGACCCGGGGGGCATAGGTTTTACTAGAGGCTTCTCTCTTGAAAGAAAATAATACGGTGGGTGAACAAATTACTGTAGAGCAATTGATAGAAAAGCGCAAAGTTATGACGATATCCAAGACAATGATTATGAATATAGGCATCACATCCATGTTAAGTAGACCGAAACGATTCTGCATCTACTACAATTACTCCACACATCGACCGCTATCCAACATGCATCTAGAGTATTAAGTTCAAAAGAATGGAGTAACACCTTAAGTAAGATGACATGATGTAGAGGGATAAACTCAAGCAATATGATGAAAACCCCATCTTTTTACCCTTGATGGCAACAATACAATACGTGCCTTGCTACCCCTACTTTTTCACTGGGTGAGGACACCGCAAGATTGAAACCAAAACTAAGCATCTCTCCCATTGCAAGAAGAACCAATCTAGTTGGCCAAACCAAACCGATAATTCCAAGAGAAATACAAAGATATGAAATCATGCATATAATAATTAAGAGAAGATTCAAATAATATTCATAGATAATCTGATCATAAATCCACAATTCATAGGATCTCCACAAACACAGCGCAAAAGAAGATTACATCGGATAGATCTCCAAGAACATCGAGGAGAACATTGTATTGAAGATCAAAGAGAGAGAACAAGCCATCTAGCTACTAGCTATGGACCCGTAGGTTTGAGGTAAACTACCCACGCTTCATCGGAAGGGCAATAGAGTTGATGTAGAAGCCCTCCATGACCGAATCCCCCTTCGGCAGGATGCCGGAAAAGGCCCCAAGATGGGGTCTCACGGGTACAGAAGGTTACGGCGGCGGAAAAGTATTTTGGTGGATGCTTCTAGTCGTTTGGGAAAATTTCTGAATTTGCAGGCCAAGAATTATGGTTGGAGGAGCTCTGTGGGGCCCACAAGCCCTCAGGGCGCGCCCCTGAGGCTTGTGGCTTTCTCGGGACGCCCCTGACCTCATCTCCAAGTCCTATGTGTGTCTTCTGGTCCAAGAAAAATCATCGCGGAAGTTTTATTCCGTTTGGACTCCGTTTGATATTTCTTTTCTTAAAACTCAAAAACAAGGAAAAAAACAAAAACTGGCACTGGGCTCTAGGTTAATAAGTTAGTCCCAAAAATAATATAAAATAGCATATTAATTCATATAAAACATCCAACACAGATAATATAATAGCATGGAACAATAAAAAAAATTAGATACGTTGGAGACGTATCAAGCATCCCCAAGCTTAATTCCTACTCATCCTCGAGTAGGTAAATGATAAAAACAGAATTTTTGATGTGGAATGCTACCTAACATATTTATCCATGTAATTTTCTTTATTGTGGCATGAATATTCAGGTCCATAAGGTTCAAAATAAAAGTTTAATATTGTCATAAAAACAATAATACTTCAAGCATACTAATAAAACAATCATGTCTTCTCAAAATAACATTGTCGAAGAAAGTTATCCCTACAAAATCATATAGTCTGGCTATGCTCCATATTTATCATACAAAGTATTAAATCATGCACAACCCTGATGACAAGCCAAGCAATTGATTCATACTTTTGATGTTCTCAAACTTTTTCAACTTTCACGCAATACATGAGCGCGAGCCAGGGATATAGCACTATAGGTGGAATAGAATATGGTGGTTGTGGAGAAGACAAAAAGAAGGAGATAGTCTCACATCAGCTAGGCGTATCAATGGGCTATGAAGATGCCCATCAATAGATATCAATGTGGGTGAGTAGGGATTTCCATGCAACGGATGCACTTAGTGCTATAAGTGTATGAAAGCTCAAAAATAAACTAAGTGGGTGTGCATCCAACTTGCTTGCTCACAAAGACCTAGGGCAATTTGAGGAAGCCCATCATTGGAATATACCAGCCAAGTTCTATAATGAAAAATTCCCACTAGTATATGAAAGTGACAACATAGGACTCTTTATCATGAAGATCATGGTGCTACTTTGAAGCACAAGTCTGGTAAAAGGATAGTAGCATTGCCCCTTCTTTTTTTAAAAAAAAATTGGGGCTATTTTTTTCTTTTATTTATTTGGGATTATTTGGCCTCTTTTATTTTTTTTGTAAAGTCTGGAGACTCATCCCAACTTGTGAAGGAATCATAGCTTCCATCATCCTTTCCTCACATGGGACAATGCTCTAATAATGATGATCATCACACTTTTATTTACTTACAACTCAAGAATTACAACTCGATACTTAGAACAAAGATATGACGGAACGGTGGAAGATGCATGGCAATATATCTCGGAATGGCTATGGAATGCCATAATAGGTAGGTATGGTGGCTAATTTGAGGAAGGTATATGGTGGGTGTAATGCAACAGCGAGAATTGCGCGGTACTAGAAAGGCTAGCAATGGTGGAAGGGTGAGAGCGTATAATCCATGGACTCAACATTAGTCATAAAGAACTCACATACTTATTGCAAAAGTCTATTAATTATCGAAGAAAAGTACTACACGCATGCTCCTAGGGGGATAAATTGGTAGGAAACGACCATCGCTCGTCCCCGACCGCCACTCATAAGAAAGACAATCAATAAATAAATCATGCTCTGACTTCATCACATAACAGTTCACCATACGTGCATGCTACGGGAATCACAAACTTTAACACAAGTATTTCTACCAATCAACAATTACTTACTAGCATGACTCTAATATCACCATCTTTATATCTCAAAACAATCATAAGGAATCAAACTTCTCATAATATTCAACGCTCTTTATATGAAAGTTTTTATTATATCCCTCTTGGATGCCCATCATATTAGGACTAAATTCATAACCTAAGCAAATTACCATGCTGTTTAGAGACTCTCTAAATAATATAAGTGAATCATGAGATTTCAAAAATTTCTATAAAATAAAACCACCGCCGTGCTCTAAAAAGATATAAGTGAAGCACTAGAGCAAATTGCCTAGCTCAAAAGATATAAGTGAAGCACATAGAGTATTCTAATAAATCACGATTCATGCGTGTTCATCTCAAAAGCTGTGTACAACAAGGATGATTGTGGCAAACTAAAAATCAAATACTCATATCATACAAGACGCTCCAAGCAAAACACATATCACGTGGTGAATAAAAATATAGTCTCAAGTAAATTTACTGATGGATTGAAGACGAAAGAGGGGATGTCATCTGGGGCATCACCAAGCTTAGATGCTTGGTTGCCCTTGAATATTACCTTGGGGTGCCTTGGTCATCCCCAAGCTTAGGCTCTTGCCACTCCTTATTCCATAGTCTATCAACTCTCTACCCAAAACTTGAAAACTTCACAACACAAAACTCAACAGAAAACTCATTAGATCCTTTAGTATAAGAAAAATAAATCACCACTTTTTGGTACTGTTGTGAACTCATTCTTTATTTATATTGGTGTAATATCTACTGTATTCCAACTTCTCCATGGTTCATACCCCCGATACTACCCATAGATTAATTAAAAAAAGCAAACAACACAAAGAAAACAGAATCTATGAAAAACAGAACAGTCTATAGCAATCTGGAAACTTCGTATACTTCTTTAATTCCAAAATTCTGAAAAATTAGGAAAACCAGGGAAATTTGTATATAAATCTTGTGTAAAAAGTTCAGATCAAAATCACGCTTCTGTGATTTTTGAAAATTGTTTTACTGGGCGCAAAAGTTTCTGTTTTTCAGCAAGATCAAATCAACTATCACCGTAAGCCATCCCACAGATCTTACTTGGCTCAAACACTAATTAAAATATGAAACCACATCTAACCAGAGGCTAGATGATAAATTTATTGAAAAACAGAACCAAAAACAAAAAACATAAAAATAAAATTGGGTTGCCTCCCAACAAGCGCTATTGTTTAACGCCCCTAGCTAGGCATAAAACATAGATCTAGCTATTGTCATCTTTGGTATGCAATTCATCAATTGCAAACTTATAACCCCTAGGAGGTTCTTTAGTTTTATCAATAATCACACTCCTAGGCAAGAAATCAATAAGTTCACTCATAGCAATCGGTTTCTTAACAATATTAATAAAGTCAGGGTGAACACTTATCATCTTGAGATCTTCGTTTCCTTTACTAGAAGATTTTCACCCTTATTTTTAGTAACATAAATAAAATTAGTAGCTTTAGTAGGAGAAAAATTTGGAGTAGTTTTAACATAGGAAAAAGCGGAACCCAAGTTGGTAATAATATCTTCTAGCTTATCAATTCTAGTAGAACCTAGATCTATCTTCTCATTAACTATAGGTTCTTTCTCCTTAATATTCTTCAAAGTGATTCCTACTTTAGATCCATATTGAGTAATTTGATTATGAATCTTCTTATCCAAGTTTTCAATAATCTCTACGGTAGCAATTTTTTTCTCAATAATATCAAGCCTTTGCATCACATGTTCCAAAGTTAAAACTGTTTCATTAACCATGAGTGGAGGTGAGCCTACCAAATCTATCGTAGCATTAGAAGCATCCAAGGTATGGCTCCCCAAGAAATTACCTTCGGTAATGGTATCTAACACACATCTATACCAAGTAGTAACACCCACATAAAAATTACAGAGGAGAAGGTAGTAGATTGCTTACGAGTAGATCTATTTTGAGCATTGCAAATTCTATACCAAGCATCTTTTAAGTTTTCCCTCCCTTTGTTTAAAATTGAGGACCTCACTTTGAGGGGTACTAACGATGTAAGAAGGAATAGACATGAAAACAAAACAAGCGACCAAGCACACGAGCAACCGAAAGGCAAACGAAAAGACAAACGGAAGAAGGGCGAATAAAACGGCAATTCTTTTTGTGTTTTTCTGAAAATCGATTTAGAAGTGGGGGAGAGGAAAACGAGAGGCAAATGACAAATAGTGTAATGCAAGAGATGAGAGTTTATGGTGGGTACTTGGTAGGCTTGATGTAGAACCTCCCTGGCAACAACACCAAAAATTCTTCCTGCTACTTCTTGAGCTTGCGTTGGTTTTTCCCTTGAAGAGGAAAGGGTGATGCAGCAAAGTAGAGATAAGTATTTCCCTCAGTTTGAGAACCAAGGTATCAATCCATTAGGAGGTACAGGCAAGTCTCCAATCTATGCATCTGCACAAACAATCAAACACTTGCACCCAACGCGATAAAGGGATCATCAATCCCTTCACGATCACTTGCGAGGATGAGATCCGATAGAGATAGATATAAAAGATTACTAAAAAGTAAAACAAAGTAAAAACAAATAAATTGCAACAATGTATTTTTGGGTTTTTTTGGTTTATAGATCTGAAAATATATGATGGAAAATAGACCCTGGGGCCATAGGTTTCACTAGAGGCTTCTCTCTTTAAAGAAAATAATACGATGGGTGAACAAATTACTATCGAGCAATTGATAGAGAAGCGCAAAGTTATGACGATATCCAAGGCAATGATGATGAATATAGGCATCACGTCCGTGTCAAGTAGACTGAAATGATTCTGCATCTACTACTATTACTCCACACATCGACCGCTATCCAGCAGGCATCTAGAGTATTAAGTTCAAAAGAACGTAGTAACACCTTAAGTAAGATGACATGATGTATAGGGATAAACTCAAGCAATATGATGAAACCCCCATCTTTTTACCCTTGATGGCAACAATACAATACATGCCTCGCTACCCCTACTTTGTCACTAGGTGAGGACACCGCAAGATTGAACCCAAAACTAAGCACCTCTCCCATTGCAAGAAGAACTAATCTAGTTGGCCAAACCAAACCGATAATTCAAAGAAATACAAAGATATCAAATCTGCATATAAGAATTCAGAGCAGATTCAAATAACATTCATAGATAATCTGATCATATTCCACAATTCATCGGATCTAGCCGAACACACCGCAAAAGAAGATTACATCAGATAGACCTCCAAGAACATCGAGGAGAACATTGTATTGAAGATCAAAGAGAGAGAACAAGCCATCTAGCTACTAGCTATGGACCCGTAGGTCTGAGGTAAACTACTCACACTTCATCAGAAGGGCAATAGAGTTGATGTAGAAGCCCTCCGTGATTGAATCCCCTTCCGACAGGATGCCGAAATAGACCCCAAGATGGGATCTCATGGGTAAAGAAGGTTGCGACGGCAAAAAAATATTTTGGTGGACGCTTCTGGTCGTTTGGGAATATTTCTGAATTTATAGGCCAAGAATTAGGGTTGGAGGAGCTCCGAGGGTCCCACAAGCCCTCAGGGTGCGGCCCTAAGGCTTGCGGCTGCCTCGGGACTCCTCTGACTTCATCTCCAAGTCCTACGTGTGTCTTCTGGTGCAAGAAAAATCATTGCAAAAGTTTTATTCCGTTTGGACTCTGTTTGATATTCCTTTTATGTAAAACTCAAAAACAAGGAAAAAACAGAAGTCAACATTGGGCTCTAGGTTAATAAGTTAGTCCCAAAAATAATATAAAATAGTGTATTAATGCATATAAAACATCCAAAACAGATAATATAATAGCATGGAGCAATAAGAAATTATAGATATGTTGGAGACGTATCAATTGGTTCATGATCATTGGTTAGTAAAAATATCGATATTAAAGCTTGTTATTAACTACTCATTTAGGTGTCCGACATGGCATGTTGGGGATGTTTAAGCATTTTTATGTCTGATTGAAATCCTTAAGTGCTATCTAAATCTGGGCGTACGATGGTTAACTCCTACCAACCTCCTCTATAGGGGCATGCGAGTAGTACTTTGCTTTGAGAGCTAATAAACTTTCACAATAAGTATATGAGTTCTTTATGACTAATGTGAGTTCATGGAGTATACACACTCTCTCCTTTCCGCATATTGCTAGCCTCTTCGGTATCGTGAATTGCCCTTTCTCACCTCGAGAGTCAGTGCAAACTTCGCCGGTGCATCCAAACCATGTGATATGATACACTCTATCACACATAAGCTTCCTTATATCTTCCTCAAAACAACCACCATACCTACCTATCATGGCATTTCCATAGCCATTCTGAGATATATTTACATGCAACTTCAACCGTTCCATATTATGACATGTGTGTTCATCATCATATTGCTTTGCATGATCATATAGAGCTGACACGATATTTGTGGCAAAGCCACCGTTCATCATTGTAATACATGTTAGGCTAGATCATTGCACATCCTGGTACACTACCAGATGCATTCATATAGAGCCATCTTGTATTAGTTTATCGAGATAAAAGTAAATAAAAGTGTGATGATTCATAATTATTAGAGCATTGTCCCAATGAGGAAAAATGATGATGGAGACTAATGAGTCCTCCAAAGAATGCGGATGAGATTCCGAACTTCATAAAAAAGAGAGGCCAAAAGATCCCAACAAATAAATGAGAGAAAAATAGAGAAGGGGCAATGCTACTATCCTTTCACCACACTTGTGCTTCAGAGTAGCACCATGTTCTTCATATAGAGACTCTTCGGAGTTGTAACTTTCATATACTAGTGAGAATTTTCATCATAGAACTTGGCTTGTATATTCCCATGACGGCCTTCCTCAAATGCCCGAGGTCTTCACGAGCAAGCAAGTTGGATGCACACCCACTTAGTTTCAGTATTGAGCTTTCATACACTTATAGCTCTAGTGCATCTATTGCATGACAATCCCTACTCCTCGCATTGATATTGATTGATAGACCTCTCCATTGCCTATTGATCCGCCGAGTTGATGTGAGACCTTCTTCCTTTTTGACTTCCTTTATATATCTCTACACCACAGCATATTCCATGCATGGTGTTATGTCCATGGCTCACGCTCATGTATTGAGTGGAGTTGAAAATGCTGAAGCACATTAAAAAGTGTGATCTAGTTGCTTGGTTTGACATCGGGGTGCTCATGATTTATGTTAATGCAGTGAAGGCGGAGTCATGCCATGCTTACATAATTCAATGAGTAGGGATAACATTCATTGAGCATCGTATATTTTGAAAAAGTAATGATTATGTTCTTATTTTCATGGATATTATTATGTTGATATCAAGTCACTGTTTCTCAATATTTATATCGTAAAGTGTTGGGAAACATATTAGAAAACAAAAAAAATCACGCGTACACACACCAAACATCAATATGAAGATGCATAATAGGTTGGGATCATGATCGTTACCATCACCGAGTAGTGGCGAAAGATGAACGTGACGGTGTAGATCATACTTGGGGTCCCTGAACCATCGATGAACAACCCCGCGAACTACCCACGAACAGTACCCCGAACCGAAGACTGAAAGCATGGCCTCTCTACTTGGTTGCAAGCATACAACCTTCATGATCCGATAGCGCTTCACCATCCAGAGCTAATCATCGCCGGAAAATTAGAGGGAGGAGATTATAACTACACTGGTCTTCTAAATATGAGGACAAGAGGATTAGCCTAGCTCTTATTAGTCAACTAGGACCAATAAGAACTAGAACTAGAAGAACTAGAGGAGGCTCCAAAACTTGTATATCAAAAGAGCACAAATCCTCAAGTATATATAGGTTAAAGGGGAGAGGGAGGGATTCCACCAAGGAGGGCAAGCCTCCTTGGGACGCCGGCCAAGGGGGAGGAAGAGTTGGACTCCTCCCCAACTCCTATTCGGCCTCCGTCCTTAGGGAAGGGGGGCGCCTTCCCACTTGGGCCTTTATGGCCCAAGTTGCCTTCCACGTCTTGGCCTTTTAGGCTCGTTGATATTATATTAAATATAAGATAGTTCTAAATACTTCCCTACCATTTTATATATAATTTGGACCAATTCGAACTTACTGTGCCACCATCAATCATTTAACTGAAACCCAAAATCGCTTGGAGTACAGATGAAGATTTTATCGATGTACTTACTTACAACGAGCCTACATTGATATAACTCCTTACAACAATATCTTCATCTTCTCCGAATGTGAGAACATGTCGCCAGTACTCAACAAGATTTTCACTATTGTCTTATGATCAACAATATGATCATTCTGATAACTTTACTCACAACTTACTTGGAGTACTAGACACACATGGTTATTTACATACCATGAAATTAACACAAGTGTGATTAAAATCATGTACTTCACTCATCATTATTTCAAGATATTGATTCTTGCTGAGAACTCCTTCCATGTGACTTTGGCAAGAAACTCTTCTTGCATATTTAATACTAAATTGTTTCAATATTCCGTCAATATGCATTTTGGTTAAGCCCGATTAGGTACTACTATCTCCATAGATCATTATGCCTAATACCGGGACTATATATTGCCTAAGTACTTTATTGAAAAACTAGTTTTAATAAAGTATTAATCTGTGTCAAGAAATTTATATAATTTACAATCAACAATGTGTCATGCACACATTTGTTTAGAAATATTATCATGCTCCCACTTAATTTCTTGGAAACACAAGCATCTTTGCTTCTATCGATGAAATCATTTGATCAATTAATCAAAACAAAGATTCCAACTCAACTATGCTTGCTTCAGATCATTATAGGATCTTTTGAAGTTTGCACACTTACTAGCATCCTTTGGATTGAATAAATTACCTTGGACCGTATCAAATATACAACCTTGGTTCCATTTCCATCTCATGGGAATCATTTTTGACATCCATCTGTTATATCTCATAACTAAAATATGCAGTAATTGCTAGTTTAATCTAAACTTACTTTAAGTATTATTACGATGAGACAATCTCGTCATAATCAACTCCTTGATCTTGTCATAAACTATTTGCAACAAGTCAAGCATTATAAAACATTTTTATCTTTGTTAATCTATAGATCTATCACTACACTTTAGACTTTAAGTCTTTAAGAGGGTCCACCAAGTTCTAAACTTGAATTATGTATATGGATTCTATCTCAGATTATTTTGGCATATAGCCAATTCCGAAGCCAGGGCTCATCAATGCCTCTTTGTGTATTATATGTTCATTGTTTCCTTCAACAATATTTCGTCTGCATACCTTGAAGGTCTGCACAAATTTTTCCAACCTATATGGTTCAACTGCAAGCTCGACTGAAGACTCTATCTCATGTAGAATCTTTCATATCAGTCATGGTATGAAATTCTAGAATCACTTCTAGCATTTCTTTTCTTTGACCTGATCATGAATGAAAGGATCGATATGGTCGCCTAGAGGGGGGGGGGGTGAATAGGCAACTACCAATTTTTAACTTTTCTTAACAAACTAGGGTTAGCAACAAATAGGTTGTCTAGAAATGCGACTAGGTGAGCAACCTATATGATGGAAGCAACACAACCAAGAAAGAGATAAAACACAAGTAAAGCTTGCACAAGTAAAGGTAAGAAATAACACAAGTGGAGACGGTGGAGACGAGGATGTGTTACCAAAGTTCCTTCCCTTTAAGGGGAATTACGTCTCCGCTGGAGCAACGTGGTGGCACAATGCTCCCCAAGAAGCCACTAGGGACACCGTATTGTCCTCACGCCCTCACACAATGTGAGATCCTGTGATTCCACTAGTGGTGCCCTTGAAGGCGGCGACCGAACCTTTACAGACAAGGTTGGGGCGATCTCCACAACTTAATGGAGGTTCCCAACAACACCATGAATCTTCACCACAATGGAATATGGCTCGAGGTGAACTCAACTGTCTAGGGTGCTCAAACACCCAAGGGTAACAAGATCTGCAAGGGATTAGTGGGGGGGATCAAATTTCTCTTGGTGAAAGTGTAGATCGGGGCCTTCTCAACCAATCCCTAGAAAATCAACAAGTTTGATTGGCTAGGGAGAGAGATCAGGCGGAAATGAGCTTTGGAGAAACAATGGAGTTTGGGGGAGGAAGAGGTGAGTCTTCTTCAGGAAGAAGACCCCGTTTTATAGTGGGGAACAAATCCAACCATTATGCTATTCTCAGCCTGCACACAAGCGGTCCTACCGCTCTGGGAGTGGTACTACCGCTTCCTACAGGAAGCCAAGAAGAAAGCAGAAACATGGGAGAACAAAGCACAGAGCGGTGGTTAAGGATGGCAATGGGTCGGGTTTGGATCGGGTTGAACAATATCAAATCCATATCCACATCCATGAAGACAGTCTTTGCCCGCCCATGAAAAAAATCCATGGGTGAATATTTTTATCCATGTCCAAATCTGATGGATACCCATATCCACTGGATATCCATTGGGTCCTCTAGAGACATATAAATAAGACTTAACACAATATTAACATAAACTCCTCCATTCTTCACCTAGTGGCAGGCTAGGCTTCACTTATGGTAAATCAACATCCAGTAACAACCTAAGATCATTTAGTATATTTCTAACATATGAGAATAACGAGTCATTTAAGGAGATAAAAATAAGGGAAGGGGTGTTGGAGTATGTTACGGAGGGGATTGACTATCAACTTACAAAAGTTACGATGGGGATTGTGTAATTTTTTATGCATGTTTCAGATAAAAAAATTGTAAATTTGCAGTGGGACATGTGAACGTGGGGCAGGGATAGCAGATTTTTTTCCCATTAGGTCATACTATTGGGTCGGGTTTGGGTATATCCATGGGTACAAGATTATATCCATGCCCTACCCACGAACAATCGGGTCGGATTTGGACATCACCCATGAACACAAAAGCATATCCAAACCCTATCCATTCGGGTCGGATGTCCACGGATATCCATGTCCATGGATAAAATTGCCATCCTTAGCGGTGGTAGCAGCGGTACTACCACCTACAGGTGGTACTACCGCCTCTACTACCGCTCCTACTATCGCTCGTCCTCTAGGGTCTAACAGGCACTAGCAGAAAAAGGGTCAAACGTGAAGCACATTAGTGCCGGTTTGTATTAGAGCCGGCACAAATGTATACATTAGTGCCGGTTCCAACGGCTAGCCAGGCCGCTCTAATTAGTACCGATTCGTGGCTAACCTTTAGCACCGGTTCGTGCCACGAACCGGTACTAATGAGGGTGGTGGCAGGATGTTGTCAGTTTGGGCCCCCTCCAACACCTTTAGTACCGGTTCGTGCCACGAACCGGTACTATAGGTCCTCCTGCATATAAACCCTTCATCCAGCTTGCTCTGTTCTTCCCCCTTTCCCCTCTCCTCTCCTCTCTATTCTTCCTCTTCCCCTCGAGCTCAACACACATTTTGCCCAAAATTTGTCAAGATTTGAAGGCCCCCATCCATTCAAGTGATCACAAAGGTTAGCAACTTTGTCCTTTCATCTCTCATTGCTAGATTAGCTCTTCCAATGCTTTATATAGTTATTAATTTGTGAGTTTAGTAATTTGGGAGGAAATATATATATGTGCTAGTATTTGATTTATATGCAATTTGAGGTCAAAAATAACACTTAGTTTGCATATGTAGGTGTGGTTTACTTAGTGCCTTCTAAATCTCCATCGTAACCACCGTCGATCGCCCGCACCGTCCCGTCGCCGGCACCACCTTGTGGTGAGCCTCTTGTTCATGAAATTTTATATAAAAATTGATGTTTGTGTGATTTGGATATATAGTTACTCGTATAATTATCTTACCCGTACGTTGTTTGTTATACATAGTGCCATGGTTTTGATATCCGTCCCCGTCGGCCCTCGTCCTGGTTATGATTCGGATGTGGTATATTCTCTTTTAAAACTATATGTTGCATTTCGTGTTTGTGACAAATTATGCCCATCAAGTTGACATAGATATTTTTATCTAGGAGGTATGTGAACCGGAAATTCCAACCGACCCTATTGTCGAGAGGTTAAATTTAGTTGAAAGAGAAAACGAGTACTTGAAAGAAAAATTGAAAAGAATTGAGGGGGAGAAGATGGAATTGGAGTTGCATGTTGCCGATGTCGTCGATGATCACAAGATCAAGATGGAGAAAATGCGCTTGAAGATTAGAAAGATTAGAAAATATGCCATCGATAGTGAGGCTTGGTATCATTATGTTGTTGGATCAATTGTTACCTTAGTTGCGATCTTGATCGCATTTGTTGTTGCATTTAAATGCTTTAGCTAGAGAGTTATTTGTTTGTTGCATTTAAGTGTTGTATGAACTTTATGTATGAACTTGTATTAATTTGGTCTATTCGGTGTTGTGTAATGAAGATGAGCCGGCAATGGATGTACGATGACCGATGCTCTCCCCAGTTCGTTGAGGGCGTGCATACTTTTCTGCTTGCGGCTGAGGCAAACAAGCGGGCGGATGGTTTTATGCCTTGTCCATGTGCTGGCTGTAAGAATGGTCACAATTACTCTACGTCAAGAACCATTCACGTCCACCTGTTTGAGTCCGGTTTCATGCCCCACTATAATGTTTGGACCAAGCACGGAGAAAGAGGGGTTATGATGGAAGACAATGAAGAAGAAGAGGACGACGACAGCTATCCTGGCCATGGGTTCCCTGAATACGATGATACAACAATGGGGGAAGAAGCTGAGCTGGTAATGCAGGAAGAAGCTGAGCCGGCAATGCGGGAAGAAGCTGAAGAAGAGGCATCAGATGAGCCCGTTGATGATCTAGGTCGGGCCATTGCCGATGCAAAGAGAATCTGCGCAAGTCATTCGGAGAAGAAGAAGTTGCAGCGCATGTTAGAGGATCACAAAAAATTGTTGTACCCGAATTGCGTAGGTGACAAGAAAAAGCTGGGCACCACACTGGAATTGCTGCAATGGAAGGCAGAGAATGGTGTATCTGACAAGGGATTTGGAAAGTTGCTGGTAATGATAAAGGATATGCTTCCAAAGGACAACGAATTGCCCGAGAGTACGTATGAAGCAAAGAAGGCTGTCTGCCCTCTAGGGTTAGAGGTGCAGAAGATACATGCATGCCCTAATGATTGCATCCTCTACCGCGGTGAGTATGAGGATTTGAATGCTTGCCCGGTATGTGGTGCATTGCACTATAAGATCAGCCGCGATGAGCCTGGTGATGTCGAGGGCGAGCGCCCCGGGAAGAAGATTCCTGCCAAGGTGATGTGGTATTCCCCTATAATACCACGGTTGAAACGTTTGTTCCAAAACAAAGAGCATGCCAAGGCGATGTGATGGCACAGAGAAGACCGTAAGAAAGACGGAAAGTTGAGAGTACCCGCTGATGGGTCGCAGTGGAGAAAAATCGAAAGAAAGTACGGGAAGGAGTTTGCAGATGACGCAAGGAGCGTATGGTTTGGTCTAAGCGCAGATGGCATTAATCCTTTTGGGGAGCAGAGCAGCAACCATAGCACCTGGCCTGTGACTCTATGTTTGTATAACCTTCCTCCTTTGTTGTGCATGAAGCGGAAGTTCATTATGATGCCAGTGCTCATCCAAGGCCCTAAGCAACCCGGCAACGACATTGATGTGTACCTAAGGCCATTAGTTGAAGAACTCTTACAACTGTGGAATGGAACAGGTGTACGTGCGTGGGATGAGCACATGGGGGAAGAATTTGACCTAAAGGCGTTGCTGTTCGTGACCATCAATGATTGGCCTGCTCTCAGTAACCTTTCAGGACAGACAAACAAGGGATACCGCGGATGCACGCACTGTTTGGATGATACCGATAGTATATATTTGAATAGTTGTAAGAAGAATGTGTACCTGGGACATCGTCGATTTCTTCCGAGCAGGCATCCCGTAAGAAAGAAAGGCAAGCATTTCAAAGGTGAGGCGGATCACCGGACGAAGCCTCGCCACCGTACTGGTGCTGATGTACATGATATGGTCAAGGATTTGAAGGTGATATTTGGAAAGGGTCTTGGCGGACAACCTGTTCCGAAGGACGCGAACGGATGCGCACCCATGTGGAAGAAGAAATCTATATTTTGGGACCTGCCATATTGGAAAGACCTAGAGGTCCGCTCCGCAATCGACGTGATGCACATGACGAAGAATCTTTGCGTGACCCTGCTTGGCTTCTTGGGCGTGTATGGGAAGACAAAAGATACACCTGAGGCACAGGAGGACCAGCAACGTATGCACGGAGAAGACGGCATACATCAGGGACATGCAAGCTACACTCTTACCAAAGAAGAGAAGGAAATCTTCTTTGAATGCCTGCTCGGTATTAAGGTACCGTATGGCTTCTCATCAAATATAAAGGGAATAATAAACATGGCAGAGAAAAAGTTCCAGAACCTAAAGTCTCATGACTGCCACGTGATTATGACGCAACTACTTCCGGTTGCATTGAGGGGGCTTCTACCGGAAAACGTTCGATTAGCCATTATGAAGCTATGTGCATTTCTCAATGCAATCTCTCAGAAGGTAATCGATCCAGAAATCATACCAAGGTTACATAATGATTTGGTGCAATGTCTTGTCAGTTTCGAGTTGGTGTTCCCACCATCCTTTTTCAACATCATGACGCACGTCCTAGTTCACCTATGCGAAGAGATTAACGTTTTGGGTCCTGTATTTCTACACAATATGTTCCCCTTTGAGAGGTTCATGGGAGTCTTAAAGAAATATGTTCATAACTATGCTAGGCCAGAAGGAAGCATCTCCAAGGGCCATCAAAATGAGGAGGTCGTTGAGTTTTGTATTGACTTTATTCCTGACCTTAAGCCGATTGGTGTTCCTGAATCGCGGCATAAGGGCAGACTGGATGGAAAAGGCACGCTAGGAGGGGAACAAATAATATGTATGGACGGACATTCTCTCACTGAAGCACGCTACACAGTTCTACAGAATTCCACCTTGGTGGCTCCGTATATGGATGAACACAAGAATTTGCTATGCTCCAAACACCAGGAGCGGTCTGATGACTGGATTACACGTGAACAAACCAGGAGTTTTGCCAACTAGTTGCAGACACGTACCATGCATGACACCTCTATTGAAGATGACCTGTACTTGTTGTCCCAGTTACCATCTTCGAATATAATGACTTTCAAAGGGTACGAGATAAATGGTAATACATTTTACACGATCGCCCAAGATAAGAAGAGCACCAACCAAAACAGTGGTGTCCGCTTTGATGCAGAAACCAAGACGGGAAAGGAAACATATTATGGTTATATACAGGACATATGGGAACTTGACTATCGACGTGGTTTAAAGGTCCCTTTGTTTCGGTGCAAATGGGTTAATATGACACGAGGCGGGGTAACGGAAGACCCGCAGTACGGAATGACAACAGTGGATCTCAACAATCTTGCGTATGCAGACGAACCATTCGTCCTAGCCAATGATGTGGCACAGGTTTTCTATGTGAAGGACATGTCTACCAAGCCAAGAAAAAGAAAAGATAAGGAAGCGAACGCATCGTACGATGAGCCAAAGCGGCACATAGTTCTTTCTGGGAAGAGAAACATCGTGGGAGTGGATGACAAGACAGACAAGTCAGAAGATTATGAAAAGTTTGATGAAATTGCTCCATTCACAGTGAATATTGACCCGAGCATCCCGTTAAATGATGAAGATTTTCCATGGTTACGGCGCAAAGGGACACACGCGAAGAAAAAGTTTCACACCCAAAGATCTGGGATGTGATCGGCTTCACTATCATCACTTTCTTCTGTGTTTCACACCCAGGAGGGAATGTCTGTAATAGTTAGGGTAGTTATGTGTTTTGGCATTTGAAACGCGAAGAAATTTTATGTGCAAACAAATTCTTTTCATGCATTTACTGATTTTTTCCCCAGCTAAATGACCCTGAAATTGAAAAGCAATTCAAATGAACTCAGAAAAGGTTGAAAGTTGGCATGGTATCATAATTTCATACAAATAGCATGTGCAAGAAAGTAGAGAGGGTTACGGCAAAAACTGGATGCACTTCGTGTACAAAATGGACAATCTCTTTCGAAGTATCAGGGTTTCCGACGAAAACTGAACTGTTACAAAGGCATTTCATTTTTTAAATAACCTAAGCATTACTAAATTGAATATAATGATAAAACACACTAATATTAAACATAAGAAAAAAAGAATCACCGAAAAAACTTTTTTCAAAGTTAAGTTATTCACAAACTAGTGATTCACACAAATTTCAAATAATTCAAAATTTAAACTATTCAAATTTGAAATCTACCGGCACTAATAGAAAGTTTGTAATTTTTTGTACCTAAAGCAAAAATATTCACAAAGAAACTCTAAATACAGCAAAAAACAACTCAAAAATAAATAAAACAAAAAAAATAAAGCAAAAAAAATTAAGAAAAAAAAAGCCCGCCTACTGGGCCAAAGCGGCCTGCATACGACTAGCGACACAACCTTTCGTTGGGCCAGGATGCAGGCCCGTGAAGGCCCAGTAGGCCCACTAGGCGAAGAGGACAGGTAGGCCCAGTAGGCCTGGTTAGGAGAGGAGCTCGAGAGAGCTACCGCACTGGGGCTTATAAACCAGTGCGGTAGCCCCTCGACTAGCGAGGTGGGAGTAAACTTGCTGCACCGCACCTGCGCCAGCGCACCCCCTTCAGTACCGGGTCGTGGCACAAACCGGTACTAAAGGGGGGGCCTTTAGTACCGGTTTGTGCCACCACCCGGTACTAAAGGGGGTCGCTTCCCGCCGCTTGGCCTGGCCAAAACAGGCCTTTAGTACCGGTTGGTGGCTCCAACCGGTACTAAAGGTGCCCTCTATATATACTAGAGTGCGAATATTTCGTTTTTCCTCTCTGTTCGTTCCTCTGTTTCCGTCTCCGTCGCCGTCGCCGCCACCCTCGATCGTCTCCGTCGCCGCTCGTCTCCGTCGCCGCCCCGGTCCCCGTCGCCGCCCCCGTCCCCATCGCCACCCTCGTCTCCGTCGCCGCCCCGGGCCCGTCCCCGTCGCGCCGTCCCCGTCCCCGTCGCGCCGTCCCCGCCGTCGTCGCCCCGGCCGTCGCCTCGCCATCGCCGTCGCCCGCTGTGAGCCCTCCCCGAGCCCGTACACACACACACAAGCATGTTTAATTAGTTTAGATAATTAGTCTTTAATTAGTTTAGATTATTTAGATTATTATTTTGTATGTTTAATTAGTTTAGATAATTAGTGTTTAATTAGTACACACACACGTATTTTGTATGTTTAATTAGTTTAGATTATTTAGATTATTATTTTTTCACTATTATATATGTATGAATGCATGTTAGATGGATATAATTAGTGTTTAATCAGTTAGAAATTAGTGTTATATAGAAATGATAGAAATTAGTGTTATATAGAAATGTTAGAAATGTTAGAAATTTTAGTGTTATTTAGATTATTTAGATTAGCATAATTAGTGTTATATAGAAATGTTAGAAATTTTAGTTATCAAAATCCAATCATTAAAAAAATGTTACTTTTTGCGGGCATATAGCTAGTATTTGTTCTCGACGATGCCCGGCCCGCATCCTCGCCATCGACCCGTCCGCGATGACGTCCAGCCGACCCATGTCCAGGACTGGGCTCCGCCGGGCTGGCACTGGGAGGTGCTGCCTGGAGGGGCGCGCCGCTTGATGAGGAACCCGGCCCCGGGTCCCGTCGTCGACCCTGATCTCGTTTGGTGGCGTTCGCGTGGGCCAGTTTCGGTGCGGAGGGACCCGGCCCCGCCGGAGGTGGTACGTCGCCGTGTCAGGGAGGAGGACGAGCACGTCCATCGCTACATGGTTGCGTTAGAGGGCGGCAGGTTCTCCAATACCTGGCAGTTTCTTCGGGGATCTCACTTCAGCTATGATCCTGTGAGGGTTCCTTCTCTTTGGGTGTCCACCGCCCGCACCGGAGGAACCGCGAGTGTCCTAGATTCTTCTGTAGTATTTGATCTTTATTAGCTAATAGCCAGTGATGTACTATTCAATATTATATATTATTCGAGACGATGTATTCGAGATTATATCTATTATTCTAGACGATGTATTCGAGATTATATCTATTATTCGAGACGATGTAATTTGAATACTAAATTGTTTTATATTTCTTTTGGATTAGTTAAATAAAAGCTATGGCAGACAATACCGACAGAGAGGGAGAACAGACCATGTTTGATATGATACGCGGGCCAGATGATAATCAGAATGAAGAAGATTATGACGGCTCCAAATTTCTAAACAACACCGGAGAGGGTGATATGATATTCGATCGCGATGACCAAATTGATGAAGTCATGAACTACGATTATGACGATGACGAAGAACGTGTTGATCCTGAAACAACAAAGACCGGCGAGGTATATATATTTATATAAGCAGGCATCTGGTGATCATCACATGTTTTAAATGACTTGAAGATATATTAACGAATCGATCTTTGTTCTTTTAGCCATCCGGATCGAGCAAATCTTCAGGCAAAATGATGAAACGAGGCCCGAACAAAAAGTTGAAGCAGGGCGTAAAGTACAATATTGAGGCATGCAGCCCTACTGGCAAACCATTAGCGCCTAAGAAGATTGCAGACAAGTTCGTTCGTCAGTGCGGAGTTCTTGTGAAGGACCAACTCCCGATCAAACTTCAAGAATGGAGAGAGCCAGCAAAGCCACGTCCAGATGTTACTTTTGTCGATAAGAATCAAAAAGATCTGCTTTGGGATACTCTCATGGAACATTTCACCCTACCAGACCATTTCACAGAAGCAGATGTGCAGAAAGTCAAGGAGGCTGCTCTTAGGATGATGGCGATTCCATTCAAGAACCACAAGAATCGTGAATGGAAGAAGTACGTCAAGGGAGGAAGGAAGACTCCAGTATTCAAGGGAACACTAGAGAACCAACGTGATCATTGGGACGATTTCGTGAAATTCAAGGATTCGGAATTAGCTAAGGAACGGTCGAGAATAAACAAGAAGAATGCCGAAAAAAAGGATAAGTTCCATATGCTGGGGCCAGGTGGCTATGCGGTGGCAATGCCTAAGTGGGATAAGTCTGAGAAAGAGATGGAGGATGCAGGTGTCACTCCGGCTACTAAGAGCTGGCCCCCCAGCGTCAGGACTTGGTTCTATGCGCATGGGGGGGAGTTGGACCCGGAGACAGGCAATGTTTAGACGAGGGCAAGTCTGAAGGGAGCCGACGATGCGATACTTGTTGCAATAGAAGAGGCACGATCGGGGGTGTTCCAGCCCAACAGAGAGAACGACGAGCTTACGCGTGCCCTGGGAAATCCTGAACACCCGGGAAGAACACGAGGCAAGGGCGCTATTCCATGGTATGAGGGGTTTTCAGAATGGAACACCGACTACAGAACCCGTGCGAGAAAGAAGATTGCAGAGGAGAAGAAGAGGAAGATGGAGGAGGAGCAGAGGAAGTGGGACTATGAACGCCTTCAAGGCCTAGAAGCAAGTCAAGCGGAATTGGCAATCAAATTCCAGCGGCAGCAGGAGCAGATCGACTCACTTACCCATCAAAGGGGGTCTCAGCAGCTGCAGCAGCTAGCGGATGATCCAGCATTGGATAGCACCGGCCCATCCATGCCGAGAAGCAGCGTGGGTTCCGTCCCGGACGACGCAATGCTGGGTAGATACCCCGTGGATGACATCACGGAGAACACTAACTGCGAGCTACACGTCAAAATGAAGAACATATCCATGAAGGTGGCGGACAGCTTTGCTTTTACAAATCCCCCCGAGGCAACCTTCCATTGCAACCTGATTCCAGCAGGCTATGCTCGTTTCTTGGTTGAGGAGGTGGTGGACCCACCATATTCGGAGCTACAACTTGACATTGCTGGAGGTGACGGCGAGCGCTTTCTCGGAGAGGCCAAACATCGTATCATCCTATGGAAAAAGGATTGCATCATCTTTCGAAGGCCACCGACGCCGCGTCAGCCGAGTCCTCGTCGAAGTCCGCCACCGAGTCAGCAGACTCCCGCCCCTGCAAGTCCACCAAGTCCGGCAAAGTGTCAGGCCACTCCTCCTCCTCTAAGTCCGGCAAAGTGTCAGGACAATCCTCCTCCTCCAAGTCCGCCACAGCGTCAGACGTCCACTCCTCCTCCAAGTCCGGCACAACCTCAGGCCACTCCTCCTCGTCCAACTCAGCCCCGTCAGCCGTCTCCGCCGCCTCAGCAATCGCAGAAGAGACACCCCGCAGCTATGGTGCGTAGCGGTACGAGTCGAGGTAGTACAAGAAGTACAGGCGAAGGCAAGCGATATAAATATGGTCCAAGCCTCACGCATCTTCCGCAGAGGTCTTATGACAGGTCCGAGGAGGAAATCACAGCCATATCGAAGGCCGAGGTGGAAGCCCATTTTGCACCGAAACCGCCACCGCTGCCAAGGGAGAAAGTGCCTGAGGAAACGATTGACCACTTCATTCGTATGGCTCAACCACCAGCTCCCAAGCCTGTTAACATAGACTATGAGCGCCACATCAGGAAGTTAAATCGAGCACGTCTACAAAGGGAGGCGAGCACGTCTACATCGGGATCGAGCAAACAAGAAGCAGCTGCCAAAAAATGCGAGAAAACCATTCCCCAGCTGGGAGAATAGGCGGCGCAATCGATCCCCTCGCTTGTTGTGCCAACAACAGGTGACAGTACGCGCGCCCAATATTATTGTGGGCAAATAGTGCACGTTCCCGAGGTGGGCAATGTGGTAATAACGGAGGAGCATATAATGCAGGCTGAAGTTCTCAACATCACTGTTGGACAACTCCTCGAGATCGAGCCCATGCCTTTGCTTAGAGAGGATGAAATAAAACGGAAATATGTCCGGGGCCAACCTTTAGTCGCGCCAGACAAGGTCAAGAACCTCCCAACGAGAATGTATGAATTGCATCAATGGTACATGAACATTACCAAGATTTCAGATCGATTGTCCCTGATGGTGAATGTCAAGGAGGAGCATTACTTCCATGAGAAAGCTGTGTCCGTTGAGTATTTAGAACTGTTTTAGTTATACAATCAAGACGCACTCGACAAATCTATCGTCGGTTGCTATTGTCTGTAAGTGATTTCTTTCTATAATTTAAGTCTCAAGCTAGCTGTAGTGATCCTTTTGATCAAGCATTACCTGTAATTATCCTCACTATATTCTTTTCTGTGGTATTATGCAGGATGAAGATGTATGAAATGAGAAAAGGTGGACGCTTTGGCATTGGGTTCATTGACCCAAACACCGTTAATGAATACACATGGAAGATAAATCAACGTCAGCAAAAGAACGTAGAGGACATCATGCTAGAGTTCTTGAAGCGCCTCAAATACAATGAAGATATACTACTTCCTTACAACTTCCAGTGAGTCACACTGTCTTGTACTACAAATTCTCTGTTTTTGCCTACTAGCTAGCTACATGTTTTTGCTTACATATGCCCGCTTAATTAAGACATGCAAACGTGTGTGCATCCAGATTTCACTGGGTCTTGTGTATCATTAAAGTTGACGCCGGAACAGTTGAAGTACCGGACTCACTAATCTCAGAAAAAACTGACTATAACATCTTGTTTGGGATAGTCAACAGGTAATTTCAATCATTATTAACTATATATCTCGGCCTATTTAGTTCGTCATTTCATGATATGAACTATTAAATAACCCCTTTATTCTTTTTTTTTGTCAGCGGGTAGGGCTTGGGCAAGGTTCATCGCCGTCACGCCCGGCGAATGGAAACAAAAGCTTAAATGGTTTCAACCCAAGGTAAGCAATTAAGTAGTACTAGCTAGCTAGCTAGCTGCCATCTCTTTAATTATCATGCTTGATTATTTTTTATCTAATCAAATTCCATTCTCATAAAGGCCCTGAAGCAGGCGCAGGGGACTGATCTGTGTGCTTTCTGCGTTTGCGAGAACATTCGCATGATGGCGTCCGAAAGGAGCAGATCTCAAAGACATGAATGGGTACGCTTGTCAGAACACTATTCACAATTTTTACACCATTATTGATATCTAGTCACACAACTAATACACATGCATATTGATCTCCTTCTTAACAGTTCAAAGAGGTGCGGGAGAAGCTCCTAGAAACGGAGCGCGTAGAAGCACTTCAAGAGGAAATGGCGGGATTTTTGCTCGACCAGGTCATAAATCCGAAGGGAGAATTCTATTACCCACTACCGCCCCCATGAAAACCACTTCCAATTGTCATCGTGCTCCGAAGGCACCAATTAGGCTAATGCCACTGGCTCCGAAGGCAACATGCATATGTAGGAGAAATTGTATATAGCTATACATGTGTGTATGTGTGAATTAATTAATATGGTGGTTTGTGAGACATTGATGATATATATATGCATGATTGGTTCTACTAGAAATTCTATATATATATATATATGCATAACGTGTACAATGTGTAGTATCATAAAATACCAGCAAACGAAAAAGAATTAAAATGGAAACACAAAATTAAATGAAAAAGAAATCATAAAACTAAAACCCCCAAACCTTATAGTACCGGTTAGTCTTACCAACCGGTACTAAAGGGCTCCAGGCCCCCGGAGATGGCTCGTGCCACGTGGTTGCCCTTTAGCACCGGTTCGTGCTGAACCGGTACTAAAGGGGGGGGCCTTTAGTGACCACAATTTAGTGCCGGTTATGTAACCGGCACTACAGGGCCTTACGAACCGGTGCTATTGCCCGGTTCTGCACTAGTGAGGGTGGCAGGGTAGAGACCTAGAGGTACTACCATAGAACCCGACACAAAAAGTCGAGAACACAACCACGAGCGGTAGTACAAACGGGACTAACAGCGCTACCACCGCTTATAAGCGGTACTACCGCTGCTGCCTATGATACTACCGCTTGCAGTTCTCCACCGCTTCTTCAGGAAGATAGATGGACAACTCCAATGAAGCGGAAAGATGAGATGGGTGCAAGAAGAGTGTGTACATGATGACTCCACCCAATCCTTTCCGAAGTGGACCCCCTCTTGATAGTATGGTTTTCCCTATGACTCAAGTCCATCAAAAAGAAACACAGGAAAGAAAACCGTCTTCACTTTGAAAACTTCAAGGGGCTCGAATCCTCTTGTGCCATATGTTTGATGATCTGAAATGCTCAATGCACATGATTAGTCCGCGAACACATTGTCATCAATCACCAAAATCATTAGGGAGAAATATGCCCTAACAATCTCCCCCTTTTTGGTGGATTGATGAAAACATGGGATTTGCACTAAAGAAATAACAACTATTCTACAAAATATAGACAGGCTCCCCCTAGATGTGTGCACAACTTTAGATATGCTTTTGGAATGCCAAGAGAACACAACTAGGATCAACACTCCCCCTATATTTTATAGACCAAGCAGCACTTGCAGAAACATAATAAGTAGGATAGCAGGCAAGTAATAGCATGTGAGCATACAGATAAGGGCATACTCAAGATACATCTCACATGCAACATCAAATAATAACATGAAGTACTCGACATAATAGATAGAGATAGGGTAGAACATATGTCTCACACCATATGGTCTCAAACTCATAGGGCAGACACAAACCAAAGAAAATGAAATAGTTTGAGCGAGGAAAGCAATGACAAATAAGAAGACACACACTCGACACAATGAATCCCTATACTCTGTCCCCCTTTGGCATCGAGACACCAAAAGGGCAGAGAGTACATGTCATGGCAGAACACGATCACCTATGGGGCCACCGGCCCATTTGTGGTTCGACAAGGGGGAGATCACGTTGCACAAAGAGCGAAGGCCATGGCGCAGCATGACGATGGGACTCAGGTGATTTTTACCCTGGTTCGGGCTGCTGGGAAGCGTAAAACCCTACTCCTGCTTTGGTGGATTTGATGCAGGAACAGAAAGAACACGCAACGTTCAATCCTGGCAAGGTGGCCTCGGGGAGAGCTGCTACGCGCGTACAAGTGTGCAAGGGTCTGAATCCCCCTCTAGTTTTCCTTGGACCTCCTTTTATAGCCCAAGGGGTAACCATAGTGGCAAAACAGTCATTATCCTATGATTAGATAGCTAATAGTGCTATCATACCTAACTCTGGCAGTTAGGACAAAGTGCATTAAATGCACTGCTAGGTGTCATGCTGAGGGTGAAAGCTGGCAAGCCTGCCATGCCGCTTAATCATGTTCTGCTTATTATCTTAACACGCCTCTGGACGGGTCTCAAGTGGGTGTGATCTGTCTCCCAACGAGCTGCCACGTGCTTAGTGGAAGCCACTTAACCACTTGGGGGCTCGACACCGCACCGGTGATATGTCTCCAACGTATCTACTATTCCAAACACTTTTGCCCTTGTTTTGGACTCTAACTTGCATGATTTGAATGAAACTAACCCGGACTGATGTTGTTTTCAGCAGAACTGCTATGATGTTATTTTACGTGTAGAAAGCAAAAGTTCTTGGAATGTCCTGAAAATCCACGGAGGCACTTTTTGGAAAATATAAAAAATACTGGCGAAAGGATCAAGACCAGGGGGGCCACACCCTGTCCACGAGGGTGGGGGGCGCGCCCCTCCCCCTGGGCGCGCCCCCTGTCTCGTGGGCCCCTGTACCTCCACCGACCTCAACTCCAACTCCATATATTCACGTTCGGGGAGAAAAAAATAAGAGAGAAAGTTTCGTCGGGTTTTACGATACGGAGCCGCCGCCAAGCCCTAATCTCTCTCGGGAGGGCTGATCTGGAGTCCGTTCGGGGCTCCGGAGATGGGGATTCGTCACCATCGTCATCATCAACCATCCTCCATCACCAATTTCATGATGCTCACCGCCGTGCGTGAGTAATTCCATCGTAGGCTTGCTGGACGGTGATGGGTTGGATGAGATTTACCATGTAATCAAGTTAGTTTTGTTAGGGTTTGATCCCTAGTATCCACTATGTTCTGAGATTGATGTTGCTATGACTTTGCTATGCTTAATGCTTGTCACTAGGGCCCGAGTGCCATGATTTTTGATCTGAACCTATTATGTTTTCATGAATATATGTGTGTTCTTGATCCTATCTTGCAAGTCTATAGTCACCTATTATGTGTTAAGATCCGACAACCCCGAAGTGACAATAATCGGGATACTTCTCGGTGATGACCGTAGTTTGAGGAGTTCATGTATTCACTATGTGCTAATGCTTTGTTCCGGTTCTCTATTAAAAGGAGGTCTTAATATCCCTTAGTTTCCGCTAGGACCCCGCTGCCACGGGAGGGTAGGACAAAAGATGTCATGCAAGTTCTTTTCCATAAGCACGTATGACTATTTACGAAATACATGCCTACATTACATTGATGAACTGGAGCTAGTTCTGTGTCACCCTATGTTGTAGCTATCACATGATGAATCGCATCCGACATAATTATCCATCACTGATCCATTGCCTACGAGCTTTTCACATATTGTTCTTCGCTTATTTACTTTTCCGTTGCTACTGTTACAACTACTACAAAAATCAAAAACATTACTTTTGCTATCGTTACCTTTATTATCATACTACTTTGCTACTAAATACTTTGCTGCAAATACTAAGTTATCCAGGTGTGGTTGAATTGACAACTCAACTTCTAATACTCAAGAATATTCTTTGGCTCCCTGATACGTCTCCAATGTATCTACTTTTCCAAACACTTTTGCCCTTGTTTTGGACTCTAACTTGCATGATTTAAATGAAACTAACCCGGACTGACGCTGTTTTCAGCAGAACTGCCATGATGTTGTTTTATGTGTAGAAAGCAAAAGTTCTCGGAATGTCCTGAAAATCCACGGAGGCACTTTTTGGAAAATATAAAAAATACTGGTGAAAGAATCAAGACCAGGGGGCCACACCCTGTCCACGAGGGTGGGGGGCACGCCCCCTCCCCCTGGGTGCGCCCCCTGTCTCGTGGGCCCCCTGGACCTCCACCGACCTCAACTCCAACTCCATATATTCACGTTTGGGGAGGAAAAAATCACAGAGAAAGTTCTATCGCGTTTTACGATACGGAGCCGCCGCCAAGCCCTAATCTCTCTCGGGAGGGCTTATCTGGAGTCCATTCGGGGCTTCGGAGAGGGGGATTCATCGCCGTTGTCATCATCAACCATCCTCCATCACCAATTTCATGATGCTCACCGCTATGCGTGAGTAATTCCATTGTAGGCTTGCTGGACGGTGATGGGTTGGATGAGATTTACCATGTAATCAAGTTAGTTTTGTTAGGGTTTGATCCCTAGTATCCACTATGTTCTGAGTTTGATGTTGCTATGACTTTGTTATGCTTAATGCTTATCACTAGGGCCCGAGTGCCATGATTTCTGATCTGAACCTATTATGTTTTCATGAATATATGTGTGTTCTTGATCCTATCTTGCAAGTCTATAGTCACCTATTATGTGTTAAGATCCGACAACCCCGAAGTGACAATAATCGGGATACTGCTCGGCGATGACCGTAGTTTGAGGAGTTCATGTATTCACTGTGTGCTAATGCTTTGTTCCGGTTCTCTATTAAAAGGAGGCCTTAATATCCCTTAGTTTCCGCTAGGACCCCGCTGCCACGGGAGGGTAGGACAAAAGATGTCATGCAAGTTCTTTTCCATAAGCATGTATGACTATTTATGAAATACATGCCTACATTACATTGATGAACTGGAGCTAGTTCCGTGTCACCCTATGTTGTACCTATTACATGATGAATCGCATCCGACATAATTATCCATCACTAATCCATTGCCTACAAGCTTTTCACATATTGTTCTTCACTTATTTACTTTTCCGTTGCTACTGTTACAACTACTACAAAAATCAAAAACATTACTTTTGCTATCGTTACCTTTATTATCATACTACTTTGCTACTAAATACTTTGCTGCAAATACTAAGTTATCCAGGTGTGGTTGAATTGACAACTCAACTGATAATACTCAAGAATATTCTTTGGCTCCCCTTGTGTCAAATCAATAAATTTGGGTTGAATACTTTACCCTCGTGCGATCCCCTACACTTGTGGGTTATCAAGACTAATTTCTGGCGCCGTTGCTGGGGAGCATAGCTCTATTCTCTGAGTCACTTGGGATTTATATCTGTTGATCACTATGAAGAACTTGAAAGACGTGAAAACTACGATCTATCCCTCAACTAGGAGGGGAGGTAAGGAACTGCCATCTAGCTTTGCACTAGATTCTCCTTCTGTTTTGAGTAAGCTTGCGACACCTAAACCTGCTACTGCTATGTATTCTGATATGTCGCGTGTTATTGATGATGCCACTTCTGCTATGTATAATACTTATGATGAAACTACTTCTGTGCGTGACACTACTTTGCCATTAGGTGAATTTGTTGATGAACAACTTGCTAGGGCTAGAGAGAACGAAATTATTGAAGATGCTATTATTGATGATAGTGATGATGAAGGTTCTCCTAATGATTATGAATTGCCTATTGTTCCTGAGGGTTATGTTATGGAAGAGGAAGCTGCTAGAGCTATCTTTGCCTGTAAACATAGATATGATCTTAAGAAATTATTAGCTAAATGGAAGCAGTAGTCTCTTAATGCTAGAATGAAACCTGACCCTGCTTTTGCTACTTCACCTATCTGTGTTACTGATAAGGATTATGAATTCTCTGTTGATCCTGAAATTATTACTTTAGTTGAATCTGATCCTTTTTGGCCTTGAATCTGAAACTGTTGTAGCACATCTTACCAAGTTGAATGATATAGCTACCCTGTTTACTCATGATGATAAATCTCGCAATTATTATATCCTTAAGATATTTTCATTCTCGTTAAAGGGTGATGCTAAGACTTGGTATAATTCTCTTGCTCCTGGTTGTGTGCGTAGTCCCCAGGATATGATTTATTACTTCTCTGCTAAATATTTCCCTGCTCATAAGAAACAAGCTGCCTTGCGGGAAATATATAATTTTATGCAAATCAAAGAAGAGAGTCTCCCACAAGCTTGGGGGAGGCTTCTCCGGTTACTTAACGCTTTGCCTGATCATCCTCTTAAGAAAATGAAATACTTGATATCTTTTATAATGGACTAACCGATGCTTCCAAGGACTACTAGGATAATTGTGCTGGTTGTGTTTTCAGGGAAAGAACAGTCGACGAAGCTGAATTACTATTGAATAATATGTTGTCTAATGAAAATAATTGGACTCTCTGTCGTGGAATTGTCACGGCAGATGTCCTTAGTGTGAGGACTTAGTCGCGAGGCCAACACATCTATGTGGTAGCTTGAGAGGGGTTGGGCGGAATCGAGAGACGCAACACAAGACAAGGATTTAGACAGCTTCGGGCCCCGGGAAACATCATCCGGTAATAGCCCTACGTGCTGTTTGTGGCTAGGTCTTATTATGCTTATCAGGGAGTCGCCGTAAACCGGCTCTCCTCTAGTTGTGTCTAGCCCTAGAGATTGTTTCTTGTTGCTTATCCCTCTTTGGGGAGCCCTGCCCCTCCTTATATATGTTGAAGGGGCGGTTTACATGGCTAATCCTAGTTGGATTAGGATTACTCTATTACAAGTGGAGTCCTAGTCTTGCTTCCTTTGTAAGGGAATATTCCTTGTGCTTTCCTCATAAACCGGCCCACCATTAAACGTGAACCGACCTTCTGGGCCTTGGGCCTCGTCATCCATTTGACCCGTCCGCCGGGTTACTAATGAACCGCCAAGATCGGGCGGGTTACCCGTGAATCGCCAAGCTCCGGGCGGGTTACCAGTGAGTCGTCCAGTCCGGCCGGGTTATACTTCCGGCCGGGTTACGCCGCGGGGTATATCCCCGACATTAGCCCCTTGTTTAACTTGGATTTATCCATGTTAAACTGATCTGCAACATAAACACAAGAACAAATCTGGCGGGTTGTGCTCCGGTTTAAATATTCTTATAAACTTGATCGCCGGGTTATAAAAACTGATAATTTCGGGTCATGATTGTTGCTAGCGCCGGTTCATGATTGTTGCCAACGCAGGCGTTATGATTATTTGATGACGCTGGGTTATGATTGTTGCAGACACCAGGCCATCATGATTGGTGACGTCGGGTCAATAATTGTTGGTGACGCCGGGTCAATAATTGTTGGTGACGCCGGGTCATAATTGTTGCAAACACCGGGTCAATCTGGTTAGCTCAGAACTGAAAATTGGAAGATATTTCTCTCTTATATCCATATTACCTGTAGCCCCCAAGTCTTGAACAGAACAAAGTGATGATTTGAGACTTGTTTCCATATAATTACTGCCACTTTGAAGAAATCCATGTTGTTCATCTCAGTCACTAGTAAAAACTGAATACTCCATATTATGTAGCCCCCAAGTGTCGGGTTGTCATGCTTGCAGTAACCTGGGACTTGAAATTGCCTTGTGCTCATAAAAACTTCAACCAGTGTGGCCCCCAAGGGCCGGGTCATTATGCAATAATGAGCAGGGACTTTATAAATATGATCATGCTTCATTGAAAATAACATCATATGATGTAACTCCACTATGGGGCTTGAACCCACATCCACAAGGTTAAGAGCTTTTTGTGCTTTACCAACTGAGCAGTGGACCATTGAATATAATAGATTAAAACTTGTGTACCTTGAATCATTGATAGAAGCAATTGGTAGCCCCCAAGGGCCGGCTCATTATGATGTGATGAGTCGGGTCTTCAATAAGATGAGCAAAAAATGACTTTGCATTAGCCCCCAAGTGTCATGGTGCATGCTTGCATCGACATGAGACTTGCATATTTGATATAAATCTCAACTTGAATAATGTAGCCCCCAAGTGCCGGGTCGTAAGCCTGCAGTGACTCAGGACTATTCCCTCCATTGTAAAATAAATCATATCCATTGATAAAATAATATCCATTGCGCTAAAGCGACTTTGAAAACCTCAATCATAATATTGGTCATTGATAACCATAATAAAATCCAGCCATATTGGCTATTAAAGAGTTGAATAATATAATCCAATGATTTATGAGCGCATGATTCCAATGGCGCCATCCAAATATATACTAATGGCTTATAATCCCAAGCCAGTCCGGGTTAATAAACACTGGATAATTTATCATCATACTGGCGACTTATAGTCGAAAGCCAGGCCGGGTTAATAAACGCCGGTGATTTATAATCATGCTTTATTCAATCTGTTTCTGCATACAACAAGTTTAACATGTCCTGGAGGTTTACCGCCGGACGGGTCATAATGCCCAACATATAACCCGGGTTGATAACCAAGGCTGCACTTAAGAATAATCAAATATGAACTATATCATACCTGTGACATTGAATCACATCGATGGTTTACCAACTTTTTGTAGTAAGGATGACAATCCAAATCTTGAGTACTGATAACTCCTCCCATAATTTGTCGGCTTATAATAAAACTGTACCGGGTTGTAATAAACACCGGATTATCCATATATAATACTGGTGACTTGTAGTCGAAACCAGACCGGGTCAATAAGCGCCGGATTACAATGATCATGTACTGACAACTTATAATTGAAAGCCAAGCCGGATCAATAAACGCCGGTTTATCATAAGATACATGCTATGATAATGTAATGATGATGCAATATATGATGATGTATGTGTATGATCAAGAGGGTTTAAGTTATGGTTCAGACATGACCAGAGCCCCCAAGTAGTCATAATTGTGGCATTGCGCCGATCAAGAGGTGTAGCTATGGTTCGGATATGACCAAAGCCCCCAAGTGATTTCCCTGGTGGCCTTATGCCTATCAAGAGGTGTAGCTATGGTTTGGATACGACCAAGCCCCCAAGTGATTTCCCTGGTGCCCTTATGCCTATCAAGAGGTGTAACTATGGTTCGAACCCATAGCTCCCAAGTGATTTCCCTGGTGCCCTTATGCCCATCAAGAGGTGTAGCTATGGTTCGAATACGACCAAGCCCCCAAATGATTTCCCTGATGGCCCTTATGCCTATCAAGAGGTGTGACTATGGTCCGAACATAGCCCCCAAGTGATATTGCGAGCTATGCTCAAGGGATACCCATGTTTGAGCTGTGCTGTGCAGCAGACTCTCTTTGGCCCCTTATGATAATATTGGCTTGATAGCCGGATTACCGAAGTAACCAGAGTTATGATCTTATGATAATATTGGCTTGATAACCGGATCAATGGGTAATTCATAGCTTAGCTCAATAAGCCGGAAGCTCCCAAGTGATAGATTTCTGAGTTGTGCTCGCCGGGTGCCTATGTTTGAGTTGTGCTGTGCAACAAACTCTCTTTGGCCCCTTTTGACTTTTCTGACAACTTGAACTTTGCGAGAGATATTTCTTCTTGAACCATATGTTAAACCAGATATTGAGAGCTTCAAAGCTTTATGGGAGACATCTTTCCCTTGAACCGGATCTCAAACCGGAACCTTCATTTTCAACCGGAAATTTTCTGATGGCCTTTAAACTCAAATTTGCAAGAGATTAATTCTTTTTGAACCAAAAATTCTTAAACCGGATTTGAGAGCTTCAGAGCTTTGTGGGAAACATCTTTCCCTTGAACCGGATTTTAAACCGGAATCTTCATTTTGAACCGGAAATTTTCTGACAGCCTTTAAATTTTCATCAATATAGCAGTAGCCTCCGGGACCGGGTTATCTTTCCCTCCATCGTCCCGGGGTTCTTAAATTTGCTGAAACTGACAAGATTTGCTGAGTCATGTTATCGTAGCCCCCAATTCTTAGACGACTCGAGGAGTTGTCCTGAGATTCTTCATACTTGGCCGTGATATAAACCGACATATAGCTGAACAGCGAAACGCTGTCATATGTTGAAGTTGGAAGCAAGGTGACGAGTTACTAATCTTCGCACCACTCATTGTATATCCTTGGCATTTGATAACGCCATGTGAATCCATGAAAACTTGAGGTCGACTGTGGCGGATTATAAATGATCCCGTATGAGCCGTGTCAGCAACTCGGCCAATGGTTCCTTCCAACTGGTTGTTTGAAGTTAACCAAACTGTAGTGGCGGCAACTTGTGCGCCTGTCCATTGAGCCATCCAGTGCAGACGGCGGCTTATAATACCTGATAATTTGCCTCCAATTTGTTGGAAGAAAACCGGGCTACCCAAGCAGTGACTTGCTCATACTCAATAATCAGCTCATGCAGATAGGTGTGGCCTGGCATGTTAATATAAACTAGGCCACGAACGGTAAAGACGACCGCAACATCAGAGGCGGCACAGACAGACGAGTCGGCCGCGGCGTTGTAAGCTGGTGCGGGCAGTAGAGTCGGCCACGGGGACGGACGGGTGAGTTGTCTGTGGTGTTGTAAACCGCACGGACTGGCGAGTCAACCACGTCGTGTTGATGTAGTGAACAATTGTCCTGCATCAAAAACATTGCAAGCCAGAGTAATTGTTCTTTGATAAAAAAACAATATGTGTTAATGAAACAAATTTAGATGGATATCACCTGATGTGTTTATCAGACAAACGCGGGCACCGTCGTTGGATGATATAGTCGGACAAAAATAGTTCTCCGATATACTGTTAACTCCATCTGATCTTTTAAATCTCCGGGCGCATCTGACAACCTCATGGAGTAGTATTTGCACCATGGTCTTTCCGTGGCCTCATGCATATGTGTATATATTGTCCTTTGGATTTCCATGTTTGGTACTGGACGGTTGATGGCTCTTCAAACGTCAAACTAATTTGACGGTCGTCAATAGTGTTAATCAAAGTTGTACTGACGGGCTCTTTTATGCAATTCATCAACAGAAGTAGTGAGCAATAGTGGAGTTTTTCTCGGGTTCATGCTTTCTGCTCTCACTTGCACCTTCAGTCAAGGTAATGGACCTCCTCAGTAATATCAACTTCAGATCTCCAGTATTCGTCATGTAGAACGCAACTTAAAAAGTGCCTGGCAGTCGGAGGCACGCCTGGCGATAGCGGCTCAGCGACGAAGATGGAGGCATCCTCCACTCACGATATTTTTTTTCGAGCTTGATCTTTGTGAGCAGACCGAAATAGCTTTGGCCATTGGGGAATAGTAAATAATCAGCATAGTCCTTCACGTGAGATGAACTTTTAGGCAATAATTAGCCCGGGGACTTGTGCCTTTGCAGGTTTGTCTCTCCTTGTAGCAAACAGATATTTAAAAGGTGCAAATTGACTTGCACGACTCGGTCTTTACGCCAGGGAATAGTATTCCATCTAGTCTGATTGGACAATTTTGCCTTCACATAGAAAAATGCCAACACAAAAACGCCTTGGTTTTGTATGCTGCCGCTACTGTGAATTTCCTCTGGACTTGTGCGTATACATAACCACTCGTAGTTGAATGAGCCTAGCCGATGATCACAGAACGACGAGGTAACCTGCGTGACAGCTGTGACTTGCTCAAAGCGGGACTGAAGATGGCGGCCAGCAAGGCGGAGAAGGCCTGAAGGTGCAGGGGCGAGACCGCGAAACGGACGCCCTCTTGGCGACTCAAACCGAAGGCCAGGCCGGCTCAACGCGCGGCAGGCGCGGCTCAGCGTTGCCACGGCGGCTCGGACGTGAAGGTGACTGCACCGTTCTTGCAAGAAAGAGCAGGACGGGTTGTGGTCACAGCGGCCTTGACGCACGGGCGAAGAAGCAGGGCAACAAGGCGAAGGCAAGGCCGCTCAGGAGTGACCCGGCGGCGACTCGGTGAGGCCGGCTCGTAGCAGAAAAAGGAACAGTAGGCCGGCAACGGAGGGCCGGTGGCAGTGAATGGAACAGCAGCGCACGGAGCCAGCACAGCTCGAAAGCTGGAAGCTGGTTTGGCTTGAGGCAGACGCCGTAGCAGCGATTTGAGGGCGAAGACGAGTCCGAGACGGGCCAGCGCGGCCGTGACAGCGGCTTCGGAGCAACAGAGGTGGAGGCGGATTCGCAGAGCTAGCGCGGGGGACGCCGGAGCCGGCCAAACCAGCGACCCGGTCTGGGCTCGCGGCTGTGGAGATGAGACACGCGGCCGGCGGCTTAGGAGCGGGGTCGTCTTGACCACTCCGGTCAGGGCCGACTCGCAAGTGGAGGCGGAGCCGAACTCGGACGCAGAGAACGGCGATTCGCTGCGAGGCCGTGGGGACGGTGCAAGGCGGTATGTTACAGCGGAGGCGGGAACTGTTGCGGAACCCCTCCCGGCGACTCGGAGCGGGGCCGAAGTAGCAACGGCGGAGGCCGGCTCGAAAGTGAGGCCGCGAACAGCTTCAGGAGGTGCGGTCGCGACGGTAAAGACCAGTGGTATGAAAACCCAGCAGTGGAGGAGTCCCGTGAGGCAAGGCGGAGGCGAGCCCGGCGCGGAATGTGTGTCCACAGCAGCAGAGGCAGGAACCTTGGAGATCGAACTCATGGTCAAACCTGCCTTTACGGGTCGTAAACTGGCGGAGGCGGGAGTGCCTATGCCGATGTGTCTCGGGACTGTAGCTTCAGAGATGTGACAACCCTGTTGTTTGTTTAGATCAGCTGGATTTGAACACATGTGTGCCGAGGTGACTTGCAATTTGTACTATAGCAATGGTGTAGCGGAAGATTGTGTCCACCTCGGCAGACTGCCCGCACAGAAATCGATGTCCATCGATGCATACTAGCTGAGAGGGTGTTTGGATACTCTTTAGTCAGGCTGGTCATAGTGGAGAGTACCTTAGAGTAGTAACATGCATACGTTACTACTTTATGTTACTATCCTTATAGTGGGAAGTGTCATATGTATAGTAACATACATATGCTTATTTATTGTCTTGTAGACTCATTTTGCATTGAAAAGCGCTATGTGACGGTAACATATTAGGTTACTCTATTTGCCTCTCTCCTCATTAACTACTTGCCACATCAACATCTTTCCTTATGTGGCATCTATGTTACTACCTATGTTACTTCCACTATGACCAGCCTCATGTGACTAGTAGTAGTCAGACTAGAAGTTTTTAGTCAGGCCCTGTTTGGAAGGTGACTACTACTAGTCAGCATTAAATGTCTCAGTATTAAATGTCCCTTGTGCAACACCAATTAGAGGAGAGAGAGGGGGACTTTAGTCAGTAAAAGTCAGGAGTGTTTGGAGGTTTACTGACTAAAGGTGACTACCACTAGTCTCTAGTCAGTAAAAGTTGGGGGTAGGGTGACTAGGGACTAAACTAGTTTTAGTCACCCACTAGTCAGGGGTGTTTGAAGGTTTACTGACTAAAGGTGACTACTACTAGTATCTAGTCTCTAGTCTCTAGTGATCCAAACACCCTCTGAATCGGCCGCAAAAAACTTGTCGGTCTCGGTGACTTTTTAAAAAATAGGACGCCGATAACTGCCACATGTGTGGCAGTTAGGTGGGTCGGCCCGCACGTCCTGTTCGGTGCAGGGACTAATCCGCCCGCACGATGGCGTCCAGGCGCACGAGCCACGACCCGCACGTCCGGTGTGTGGCGCGAACACATCCGGGCGACCCATCCCGCTGCCTGCACAACCCGAACGCACGCTCGACGCCGCGACCTACCGACGAACCCTATCGCATCAGATTTACATCGTCTCCTACCTCCCGATCCCATCGCGTGCCTTCTCTGGTTGCCATGGCAACCAGACTAGATCTGTAGCGGGCACCCACCCCCTCCATCCTACCCCAACCCCTTGACACCACCACCCATACACTCCCCTCCCCCCGCCCCCGCCCCCACCCCCGATCGACGAGCCCGCGGCGACAGACAAAAGAGGAGCAGGTCGATCTCTGATCTCATCATCTTTCTGGTCCTATTTCCACCCCTACTAATTGAACTTTCTGATTGCCCACGAAGCGGGCAACTACATCCACAACTACATGGCAATTGCCACACGGATCTAGTGTTCACTAGAAGCATGGAAGGAATGGATGGGGTGGATTTGGGTGGCAATCGGAATAGAGAGAACTAGTTGCCATTCAATTTTTACGTTGGTTGCCGCCTGTCTTTGCAGTTAGTGGCCGCCATGGTGTTTAGTCAGTTGCCATCTTACTGTGTTGCTCATCGCCATCAGTTCAAAAACGACACTTGGCATCCAGATTTTAGAAAATGGGATAACAAACGTGCATATCATATTTGCCATCATGTAATTGGTTGTCTACGCAATAATTGTGATGGGATTGCCGTGTTTTTCTTGTATGTACAAAAAAATCAGCAGAAAATGCAGTTTCATGTGTCTCTTGTTTGTGCAGTGAATGAAAAACACAATGGGAAAAGAGGCGGAAGAATGAATCAGAAAGATGGCGCAGATCATTGGTTTTCTCAAAACCCGGCAATGCAAACCTTGGGATGCATCAGAGTACAATCAACTCATTTCCACGGGACCGTTGCTGCCACTTTTAGAGCAGTATGTGAGCATGGGTACGGTAAATGATCAAAAAAAGGGACAATTGC
>NC_041393.1:526436684-526448177 GCF_002162155.2 Triticum dicoccoides
GGGGGGGGGGCGTGGGGGAATGGTATTGTACTTATGTCCTACCATGTTACTTTTTCGTAGGGTCAAACTCAGGGGTGACTTGGCAAGTTCAAACACGGGGCGCTAACGCTGATGGATGAACGTTCGACCAATTTCAAGTAGCCAATGTCGCAAATCAAGGTAACACGTATCAATAAAACCATTCAACTTTTGCCGAAAAGATGAAAAAAAAAGACTTGAAGAGATGGAAAATACTTACAAGTTTTATGGTGGAAACGCAGGACCGTCATGTAGCACGTGGCAACCGTCAGCAATCGGGTACCTGCCATCGACGTCAAACACAGGTGAGTAGTATGAAGTGATTCTGTTGACGATGCAACATCAGAGGAATTATATGTGACATTGCTGCTTGTGTGTTGTATTCGCAAAAAGTGTAGTTTGTCGTGTATGATATGAATGCATTTGCCATGTGTAGTGAAATGCATTTGCCATGTGTGATCAACTGTGGTTGCCATGTGTGATCAACTGTGGTTGCCATGTTTGATGTATTGTGGTTGCCATGTCTGATGAACTACAATTGCCATGGATAATCAACTGCAGTTGCCATGTATTATCAACTGCATTTGCCATGGACAATCAACTATGGTTGCCATGTACTATCAACTATGGTTGCCATGCATAATAAAAAATGTCGTTGACATGTATAGAAAAAATTGTGGGTGCCAAATGTGAACAAACCGGATTATTCTGCACACTATGATTGATGTCATGCCAGAAATCGGATGCAGATGGTTTTTTCAGTTATGAAACAAAACTGCCATTCAAACGAAGATTAAATGCATGCCTTTTTTTCTTTTTTTCTGCAGGACCTCCAACTACACTAAACGGCAGCGCGGGGGCATCTCATTCGGGTACCTTTGAGCACACGGGAGGGACATCACAACAGCAGGTCGCCGATGATGCCACAAACAATGAAGAATTAGTGTCGGGGGTGGCAATCGTTGAAGCGACTACGACAAGCACACATGTGGGGGGTAACCTCATCACCAGCTTTTGACCGACTGGTCGCACGATTCCGTGGCGGTACCTCCATGAAGTCATCGTCATCGTCCTGATGGTCGCCGCGAGCCATTGTGCTACAGTAGCAACAAAAAACACACATCAAATGGAGCAACATGTATTAAAAGGACAGAAATGTAGCCAAAGTGGGAGAGCAGAAAAATGCAGATACATGGCAACAGCACATGTCTCTGCTTCTTAAATGATTCAGTTGTCGTCTGCAAGTGTCAAATTGCAATGCAGCTAGATTCATGTTGCCATCAGTGGTGGCAGTTAACTAAAGGGTACTTCAAAAATAGGGGCAGACATATGCTAGAAGATTCATGTTGCCATGTTAACAAAACAACTAGTTGTGGCAGATAAAAGGCACTCCATCTGACATGGCAACTGACACAGTTGTTTTAGAAATCAGTTGCCATCAGTGGTGGCAGTTGTTAAAATTGCCATGACAATCATCCTCAAACACTTTGAAATGCACCTAAAACGGTATCCAACAAAAACCAAACAGTAACATTACTGTACCACTGACATGGCAACTGACACATTTGTTTCAGAAATTAATTGCCATCAGATGTGGTAGTTGATGAAATTCACATGACTTTCATTCTCAAACACTCTGAAAATGTGCCTAAGATGCACCACTGACATGGCAACTGACTCAATTGATTCAAAAATCAGTTGCCATCAGTGGTGGCAGTTGTTAAAATTGCCATGACAATCATTCTCAAACAATTTGAAATGCACATAAAACGGTATCCAACAAAAACCAAACAGTAACATTACTGTACCACTGACATGGCAACTGACACATTTGTTTCAGAAATTAATTGCCATTAGATGTGGTAGTTGATGAAATTCGCATGACTTTCATTCTCAAACACTCTGAAAATGTGCCTAAGATGCACCACTACATGGCAACTGACTCAGTTGATTCAAAAATCAGTTGCCATCAGTGGTGGTAGTTGTTGAAATTGCCATGACAATCATTCTCAAACAATTTGAAATGCACCTAAAAAGTAGATTCAAACAAAACCAAACAGTAACATTGTCGTACCAATTACATGGCAACTGAAACAGTTGTTTCAAAAATTAGTTGCCATCAGAGGTGGTAGATATTGAAATTGACTTGACTTTCATTCTCATACAATCTGACATGCGCCTAAAGTGCACCACTGACAAAGGCAACTGACACAGTAATTTCAGAAATCAATTGCCATCAGTGGTGGCAGTTGTTTCAAATTGTCATGGCAATCATTCTCAAGACTCTGGAATGCGCCTGAAATAGATCTAGGGTTCGTCCACAACTAGCATAACATCAATTTCATCGACACAAACACCTCGACACTGACGGCAATAACATTTCAGGAGCAACATAATGAACTAAACAGCATCAACATCGCCATCCCAAAAAGTAGTTGCGAGAGCACATGCGGTTGGGGATTCGACGAGTCTCGTCGGCTTGACGACGAGAGAGACGGCGACGAGACCATAACAAGCTACCGTGCGGGGAGGGGTGAACAAAACAACCGACTCCTCGCCGGCGGCAACACATGCGCACCGCGAAAAACGCCGGGATCTCGAGAAATCCCGATGGGAAATCGAGCAAGCACAGAAAGGGGATATGAATCGCGGGGGAATGGGTGTGACCACGGCGGAAGGCTTACCTTCGGCCTGCAGCTGCTCCGGCGACGACGTCCCCGGCCGGCGAATCCCAACAACCGCCGCGAATGCCGTCGACTATTCCGCCACCGCCGCCGCCTTCTCCTTTCGACTCCTCCCGAATCAATTGGAACCGCTGCAGAATGGGTGGGTTGGGGAGTAAATGGGGAGGGAGCGAGAGATCACCAGTGCGGGGAGGGGTGAGTGGCGAGTCGTGCAATATGGCAACCACGCGTTCGAGATCGTGTGCGGGCGAGATGGTAGTTCCACCGCGCGCGCTGACTATGAAAACCGTCGTCGTCGGGGCAAAACGGCGTGCGGGCGAAGTGGCATACACGCCACACACTTTGCTAGTCCTACGTGGCAGTCCGGAATCCAAGCATCGTGTCAAGATTCGTGCGAAATGCAGTGGACGGCGATAAGCGCGTGTGGTCGAGTTGACGCCATGCCACACGTGTGGGCGTTAACATTTTCGAAAAAAAATTTGTAACCACTACCATTTTGTATTACTCGACGATAGGCGAGTTTAATCGCCATCGGCCCCAACTTTCCGGAAGCTTAGCAGGAATGGAAAAAAATCTCACGAATTTGAAGGGGTGTGTCCGCCAGATGGTGAAAATGCCTTTAACGCGTGTGAAGCGCCAAATAGGAATGCAGGTGAGGCATCCGGCACGACACAACATACTGGCGGGAACCCTACATGGGCCGAAGCACGACCGGCGGTGCCTGGGTGGCCCGACCAGCCCAAGTCTCAGGAACCCTGCCTCTCTCCCAAGGTCGCCTTACGCGTCTCCCCCAATCCCCAGTCTCAATCGAAGCCAAGGAACCAAAAACAGTGGCTGCGCTCGTCGCCCCCACCCTGCGCCGCCGCAGTCCAGCAACCCCCCACCCCATATGCCCCCGCCATGGCAGCCCTCAACTTACGCCGCCGGCACGATAGTGGCAGCATCTCTCTGCCGCTCCTCCTCACCGGCCGGATTTCACGCATCCCCTGATTCCGATCCCCTTTCTTTCGTTTCAGATGAAGAGAAGACCATTGGAGATACTTCCACAGCTGCCCCTCCTATCTCCCTCGATGATGAATTTCCGAAGGCCACCGCCAGGGGTAAGCATACCGTGATCTGTCGCACAACGATTAGAAAGATCCAATTTTTATGAGCTGTGTGTGCAGTTTTGTTGAGGGGGGCAGTTTTTTTTTTGTCGCAAAGATGCGATTTTGCTGCCAATCAATCGTACGAATTATATAGTATTCTCATATAAATATGATGAATCTATTGGTTTCGTTCTGTTCAACGTAACCGGGGTGTTGGAGCGAAAAATGTTGATGGAATCCTCCGGGGGGCTGTGATGTAAAGTTTGTTTTGCCCTTTCAGTGAATCGGTCAATCCCAACGATAGTAGAAATCGGTTTGCCAATTTGAATTGTATTCTTGTTCCTTCAGTACATATATCTGTAGGGGGGAAAGGGAAGGGGCCTTGTCCGAGTCGGCAACGTACACGGGCTTATTTGCTTCGTTATATACATCTGCTTACATGTTTTTTTCCGTGATTTTTTCACAATGACAGGACCTTATGCAAGTGCAGGCTGGTCGGACCTCCCCATAGATCTCCTCATCCGGATACTGCATCTCCTTGAGCTCCCGGAGGCCCTCGCCTTCCATGCTGTCTGCCCATCATGGCGTTCTGCATCTGTGGCCGCAGGCGGTGCCCCACCTCGCCGCACGCCGTGGCTTGTGTCCTTGGCGGAGGAGCCTCTTCTGGCAGGGGATCAACAGCGGCGTGTGCGTCGTGGGTTATGTGATCCTGCTGCTACTTCTTAGCTCCGCAACCTCCTGGATGCTGAGAGAACTTTTCAGGTCAGCTTTCCCAGGGGCCAAGCCGTAGCCTGCTGCGGTGCCTCCCATGGCTGGTTAATCATGGCAAACGAGCTCTCGGATCTCGTCCTATATGACCCCTTCACCGCGGCGTTGATCCCGCTCCCACCAATCACCGGTTTTGCGCCGTGCATACAGGGTGTCTATGGAGACGAAGGAAAGATCGTCGGCTATCGTTACGGGTGTTACATGATAGAACGTGTTCATGATGTGCAGTCCCTCGGTGGGTATTTCTACGACAAGGTTGTGTTGTCCGGTCCTCCGTCCACTTGTCGCGCTGTTGCTCTGGTCATCCACCTGGATGGCAAGCGGCTCTCTTTCGCGAGAATAGGAGACACCTATTGGCAACAAGTATCGGTGATCCGAAGAAATGGAGATAGTTTTGCAGATTGTATCTACCACCGCGGAAGGTTCTATGCGGTGACAATGGAAGGGATATTGAAGTCATGGGACTTTAGTGGACCAGACAAACCGAGGAAGAAAACGGTCATCGCCGAGGATGACAATGATATGTTCGACGACCCAGTTATCACTAGGTACTTGCTTTCGACTCCTTGGGGTAATCACTTGCAGGTGCGTGTCTTTCTTGACACACACCAGGGAAACAATGTCAGGATTGAAGTAGACAGGTTGGACCTCAAGAGTCAGACAAGGGTAGCACTGAGCTCAGGGAAGGCTCTGCGGGGACATGCGGCCTTCGTCGGACAGAATAGCCCTGGCATTTTATCCACCAAAGAATTCCCCAAACTAAGACCCGATTGTATCTATTTCACAACTCCCCGCCTCAGAGAGCGCCATGCTTTCGAGCATCGCCGTAACCAATGGAGCGGTGTGAAGGTCTATGACCTGAGGAGACAGACACTTGAAGATGCTTTCCCGTCTAGTGGAGGTCTTTACGGAACCATCTTTCCATTGGAAGTCTGGTTCACACCAAGTCTGATCTGATAACCACGCTGTAACTTGTAAGTGTTATTTTGGTCCATAATTTAGTAGCATCAGGCCTAATGGTTTTTCTGTGAGTTCTCACTATTGTTGTATCATTTTCAGGGTGGAAATATGCCTCGAGTTAATGGGAATTCCCTTTCAGAAAATGAATCATCTGCCTCCAGGATAATTTCTCTTGTTTCTCTTGTGGCTGTTTTCATGTGTGTGTGAGTCGTTTAGAAACGACGGGTTTTAGCATGGAAGAAGGTTGCCAGCGCCAAATCTACACTGTCGCTCTTGGTGTTGGTTTTATTATATAGTGTATGTGTTCAATTGTTTCAGAGAAAAGTGTTGCATGTCTTGTAATATGTGAGTTCTGTGTAGCTCAGGCTCAGAAAATCAGTGAGTTGTGTATCACTTGCGTGAATGCTGGAGACCAAAGAGTTTGTACTAGTACTACTACCTCTGTCCCAAATAAGTGTCTCAACTTTGTACAAAGTTATACTAAGCTTAGGACGCTTATTTTGGGACGGAGGGAGTATTTTGTAGTTGTTGCACAGTTCCTCGTTCCAAACCCATGTATCGGCCGACCTAAATACAGACCCAGCTCAATGTCGCTGCCTCTGTATTTCGCAGAACCTCTGAAGTGCAACGCTTTAATTTGATATTTTGTGTGTGACGTTCGTGTGCATTTTTGCCCTTTCGACGCAAAGATGTGGTTTTCCTAACAATCATACGGATTATGTTCAATAGCTGAATGCCCTTGCTGCCAGGTAAAAACAAGCTTAAACATATTTTGCACACCGAACAAGGCAACCTATCTGAAGATATTGTATTCAATCTTTAAATGAACTAAGATTATTACTTGAATCCTAGACAACAATATCTCTTCAATCTTTAAATGAACTAAGATTATTACTTGAATCCTAGACAACAATATCAAATACAGTAGATTATAAGAGTATGGTAGCACATGAATTTATTGTTAAAATAATGAGATGATGCTTAAGGATAATTTGAGATTTAATAAAACTCACAGTGAGACTAGTATCTTGCCTGCACCCTCTTTGTTTAACATACTTTCAGGCACGTACCTCATCTTGCCGGAGGCCGTTTACGCATACCGGAGCCAGACACTAGCTCCAGAGCCTGAGCCGGAACCACCACTTGACCCTTATCGACAGTCCTTTTATCAGTGGAATCCGGAGGAGATCGCCAACCAGTGGCACTCAGATGACACTCCTCAGTACACCGGAGAGAGTAGCTCTAATCGATGGGCATAGACCAACTTAGGCCAAAAGCCTAAGCTTGGGGGAGTACATATTTCTCACCGACATTACATTCATGTTCACACACTCATTCTAGTTATCGGTGCTCATACTTTTTCATTGTACTATCCATGCTAGTTTATTTTCTTTTCTCGCTTTCTTCTTGTGTGTTTGAATAACCTTAAGAAAAATCAAAAAATTAGTCATAGCTTTTAGCTAGTTTACTTTCTATGCCTGTAGTAGTAGTAATCAAAGGAAAACTCAAAAAGATTTCTCGTTCTTCTTTTGCTTGTTGGGAGCTTTCCCGTGTAAATAGTTTTATTTCTTTTCTTTTCTTTGGGGGTCGAGAGGAGAAGACCATGGTGAAAATGTTGAGTGGCTCTCAGTTGCATTATTGTTGATTTAACCAAGAGCCCATATTACCTTGTCTTCTCCCTTGAATTGAATGCTTGCAGATTCCAGCTTAGTCCAATGCACATGCACTATTATTATTATCCATACCGTTCGGTCGTGCAAGTGAAAGGCAATAATGATGATATATGATGAAATGATTGAGATGAGAGAAGCTGGTATGAACTCGACCTATCCTGTTTTTGTAAATATGATTAGTTCATCGTTCCTGATTCAGCCTATTATGAATAAATATGTTTGCAATGACAATTCGAGATTATAGTTGCTTATGCCATGCTTAATTAGCTAGGAGTTTATAATGGTTTACCTTGCGTGCCAACATGCTATTAAAATGGTTGTATGTGGTATGATAGGGTGGTATCCTCCTTTGAAAGATTCGAGTGGCTTGACTTGGCACATGTTCACGCATGTAGTTGAAACAAAATCAACATAGCCTCCACGATATTTATGTTCATGGTGGATTATATCCTACTCATGCTTGCACTCAGTGTTGATTAATTTTAATGCATGTTCATGACTGTTGTCGCTCTCTAGTTGGTCGCTTCCTAGTTTTTTCCTAGCCTTCACTTGTGCTAAGCGGGAGTAATGCTTGTGCATCCACTTCCATAAACCCCAAAGTTATTCCATATGAGTCCACTATACCTTTCTATATGCGGTATCTACCTGCCGTTCCAAGTAAATTTGTATGTGCTAAACTCTAAACCTTCAAATGAAATTCTGTTTTGTATGCTCGAATAGCTCATGTATCAACTAGGGTTATTTGTATCTTCCATGCTAGGCGGGTTATTCCCAAGAGGAGTGGACTCCGCTCCTCACTCACGAGAAAATGACTGGTCACCGGGATGCCCAGTCCCATGCTCAAATCAAATCAAAATAATTGCAAACAAAACTTCCCTAGGATTGTTGTTAGTTGGAGGCACCCATTGTTTCGGGCAAGCCATGGATTGATGATTGTTGGTGGAGGGGAAGTATAAACTTTACCATTCTGTTTGGGAACCGCCTATAATGTCTGTAGCATGGAAGATATCGAGATCTCTCGGTTGTTATGTTGACAATGAAAGTATGCCGCTCAAAATATTATTTATTTCTATTTCAAAAATCTAGCTCTGGCACCTCTACAAATCCCTACTTCCCTCTGCGAAGGGCATATCTATTTACTTTTATGTTGAGTCATCATCCTCATTAAAAATCACCAGTTAGAGAGCACCGCTGTCATTTGCATGCATTACTATTAATTTATATTAAGTATGACTATGACTGGATCTATTTTACCATGAAATACAATGTTTAGTCAGTCCTTGATCTTCAGAGGTGCTCTGCATTTATGTTTCGCGGTCTCAGAAAGGGCTAGCGAGATACCATCTTGTTATACCATATTATGATTATTTTGAGAAAGTGTTGTCATCCGAGTTTTATTATTATTGCTCGCTAGTTGATTATGCCATTGATATGAGTAAACATGAGACCTAAGTGTTATTGTGAATATGGTTAGTTCATAATCTTTGCTGAAAACTTGAATGCTGGCTTTACATATTTGCAACAACAAGAGCAAACAGAGTTTTTCAAAGTTTTTCTCTATCACTTTCAGTTTGTCAACTGAATTGCTTGAGGACAAGCAAAGGTTTAAGCTTGGGGGAGTTGATACGTCTCCGTCGTATCTACTTTTCCAAACACTTTTGCCCATGTTTTGGACCCTAACTTGCATGATTTGAATGGAACTAACCCGGACTGACGCTATTTTTAGCAGAACTGCCATGGTGTTATTTTTGTGCAGAAATAAAAGTTCTCGGAATGACCTAAAAATCCATGGAGAATATTTTTGGAATTAATAAAAAATATTGGTGAAATAATCAACACCAGGGGTCCCACACCCTGTCCACGAGGGTGGGGGCGCGCCCACCCCCCGGGGGGCGCCCCTGCCTCGTGGGCCCCCTGGAGCTACACCGACCTTAACTCCAACTCCATATATTCACGTTCGGGGAGAAAAAAAATAAGGGAGAAGGATTCATCGCGTTTTACGATATGGAGCTGCTGCCAAGCCCTAAACTCTCTCAGGAGGGCTGATCTGGAATCCGTTCGGGGCTCCGGGGAGGGGAATCCATCGCCGTCATCATCATCAACCATTCTCCATCACCAATTTCATGATGCTCACCGCCGTGCATGAGTAATTCCATCGTAGGCTTGCTGGACGGTGATGGGTTGGATGAGATTTACCATGTAATCGAGTTAGTTTTGCTAGGGTTTGATCCCTAGTATCCACTATGCTCTGAGATTGATGTTGCTATGACTTTGCTATGCTTAATGCTTGTCAGTAGGGCCCGACTGCCATGATTTCAGATCTGAACCTATTATTTTTTCATGAATATATGTGAGTTCTTAATCCTATCTTGCAAGTCAATAGTCACCTATTATGTGTTATGATCCGACAATCCTGAAGTGACAATAATCGGGACCACTCTCGGTGATGACCGTAGTTTGAGGAGTTCATGTATTCACTAAGTGTTAATGCTTTGGTCCGGTACTCTATTAAAAGGAGGCCTTAATATCCCTTAGTTTCTAATAGGACCCCGCTGCCACAGGAGGGTAGAACAAAATATGTCATGCAAGTCGGAATATATGCCTACATTACATTGATGAACCGGAGCTAGTTCTGTGTCACCCTATGTTATAACTCTTGCATGAGGAATCACATCCGACATAATTATCCATCACCGATCCAATGCCTACGAGATTTTCGCATATTGATCTTTGCTTAGTTACTTTACCGTTGTTACTGTTACAATTACTACAAAACTGCTACTGTTACTTTTGCCACTGTTACCGTTACTTCCATACTACTTTGCTACTAAATACTTTGCTGCAGATATTAAGTTATCCAGGTGTGGTTGAATTAAGAACTCAATTGCTAATACTTGAGAATATTCTTTGGCTTTCCTTGTGTCGAATCAATAAATTTGGGTTGAATACTCTACCCTCGAAAACTGTTGCGATCCCCAATACTTGTGGGTTATCAGGCTACTGTTGGCAACTTATACTTATCCACGGATCCCCTTGATATGAATGAATGAGATGCACCAGTATCGAAAAGAACAAGTGCTGTAAATGCATTAATCAAAAACTTACCGACAACTGCGTCGGGTTGATCCTCAATCTACTCCACACTAGCTTGGTTTACCTGGCCTTTGGTGAAGGGGTTGGGTTTCTTTGCAGAACTTCCATTGCCATTTCCATTCTTTGCTTCAGGACACTCAGTGGCATAATGTCCAGTCTTCCCGCACTTGAAACAAGTAATGTGACTCAGATCCCTCTTGGTTGGTGTTGCGGGGTTGGAATGGTTCTGACTGATGCTTCCTCCATTCCCATTTCCATTCTTAGGGCCACTGTGCTTGTGCGAACTTCCTCCATTGTGCGTATGCCCTCCATGGTTGTGAGTATGTCCTCCCGAGTACGGGGAATAACAGGCTTCGGCTGAGCTCCAAAAGTGTACCTCCCTTGTCCATACTTCCTCTTGCGGTTATCAATCTGTTGCCGCTTGCCTTCTATTATGAGGGCCCTGTCTACCAACTCCTGGTAGTTGTTGAAAGTTGCCACCATCAACTGCATGCTTAGCTCATCATTGAGTCCCTCAAGAAACTTCTCCTGCTTTGTGGCATCTATAGCCACATCATCTGGGGCATAGCGGGCTAACTTGCTAAACTCTTCCACATACTGTCCCACTGTATGACTCCCTTGACGCAAGTTGCAAAACTCGCGCTTCTTCATGCTCGTAGCTCCTGCTGAAACATGGGCGGTGCGGAAAGCCTACTGAAGCTGATCCCATGTAATTGTATAAATGGGGTAAGTGGTGGTGAAGTTCTCCCACCAAGATGCTGCGGGTCCATCAAGCTGATGTGCGGCAAAGCGCACTCTCTCTGCATCTGTGCATCTTGCAGTAGTCAACTCTCTTCCAATCTTGCGGAGCCAATCATCTGCAATAATTGGCTCGGTGCTGCTAGAGAACACCGGCGGATTTAACCTCAGATAACGGGCTAGGTTGTCAATAGGGGGTGGTGGCGGTGTGTTGTTGTTGTTGTTGTTGTTGTTGTTGTTGTTGTTGTTGTTGTTGTTGTTGTTGTTGTTGTTGTTGTTGTTGTTGTTGTTGTTGTTGTTGTTGTTGTTGTTGTTGTTGTTGTTGTTGTTGTTGTTGTTGTTGTTGTTGTTGTTGTTGTTGTTGTTGTTGTTGTTGTTGTTGTTGTTGTTGTTGTTGTTGTTGTTGTTGTTGTTGTTGTTGTTGTTGTTGTTGTTGTTGTTGTTGTTGTTGTTGTTGTTGTTGTTGTTGTT
>NC_041393.1:526450498-526457837 GCF_002162155.2 Triticum dicoccoides
AAAATTCAAATAAAACTACAAATAAATGCAAATAAAAATGCAATTAAAAATGCAAGTTTTCTCTAATTCAAATAAAACTACAAATAAAATTCAATTAAAATAATAATTTGATTTCAAAATTTCTTCTCCAATATTTCTCCTATGTTTTGAAAAAATCATATTATCTTCTCTCATTAATTTTTATTGTTGGAAATAATTGGAAAGAAATTATTAAAAATCAAATTGATCCTCTTTTCAAATTTGAAATAAATTCAAATATGAAAGTTTTATGAAAACTCCAACTCTCTCCTTGGGTCCTTGAGTTGCTTAAGATTTCTTGGATCATAACCAAAATGCAATAAAATATGATATGCATATGATGATCTATGTATAACATCCAAATTGAAAATTGGATGTTACAATAAAAGTGTTGGGTTATCCTCCAACAAGCGCTTTTCTTTAATGCCTTTTAGCTAGACATGATGCGTTCAATGATTCTCGCATAAAAGATAAGAATTGAAACATGAAAGAGATCATCATGAATCACATGGCAAGAACATTTAAGCCTAACCTACTTGCTATGCATAGGGATCTTGTGAGCAAATAATGCACGGGAACAAGAACCAACTAGCATAGGAAGGCAAAACATGCATAACTTCAAAACTTTCAACACATAGAGAGGAAACTTGATATTATTGAGATATGTAAAAGCACATGTTCCTCTCTCATAATAATTTTCAGTAGCATCATGAATGAATTCAACAATATAGCTATCACATAAAGCATTCTTTTCATGATACATAAGCATAGAAAATTTATTACTCTCCACACAAGCACACTTATTCTCATTCATAGTAGTGGGAGCAACCTCAACAAAATAACTATCATGAGAGTGAAAATTAAAATCATGATGACAAGTTTCATGGTTATCATTATTCCTTATAGCATACATGTCATCACCATAATCATCCTAGATAGCAACTTTGTTATCATAGTCAATTGAAGCCTCATCCAAGATGGTGGATTCATCACTAAATAAAGTCATGACCTCTCCAAATCCACTTTATCATTAAAATCATCATAAATAGGAGGCATGCAATCATTATAACGAATTTGCACATCAAATCTTGGGGGACTAAAGATATCATCTTCATCAAACATAGCATCCCCAAGATTATGGCTTTGCATATCATTAGCATCATGGACATTCAAAGAATTCATACTAACAACATTGCAATCATGCTCATCATTCATGCCAATGATTTTATTAAATTTTTATTCTATCAATTGAGCACAATTTTCTGAACCATCATTTTCAAGAAAGATATTATAAAGATGATCAATAATATGATGCAACCTCCACTCCATTTTTTTGTAGTTTTCTTTTACAAAACCAAACTAGTGATAAAACAAGAAACTAAAAGATTCGATTGCATGAACAAAAGATATACCTTCAAGCACTCACCTCCCCGGCAACAGCGCCAAAAAAGAGCTTGATGTCTACTATGCAGCTTTATTCTTGTAGACATGTGTTGGGCCACCAAGCGCAGAGTTTTGTAGGACAACAATTTTCCCTCAAGTGGATGACCTAAGGTTTAGCAATCGGTGATAGGTGTAGGATGAAGATGGTCTCTCTCAAATGACCCTACAACCAAATACAAGAAATCTCTTGTGTCCCCAACACACCCAATACAATGGCAAATTATATAGGTGCACTAGTTCAGCAAAGAGATGGTGATAAAAGTGTAGTATGGATAGTAGATATGAGTTTTTGCAGTGCAAACAATAAAAAACAGCAAGGTAGTAAATAGTAAACGGAGCACAAATGATATTGCAATGATGAAAATAAGGCCTAGGGTGCATACTTTCACTAGTGCAATCTCTCAACAATGCTAACATAGTTGGATCATATGATTATCCCTCAAAGTGCAATAAAGAATCACTCCCGAGTTCCTATTAGCGGAGAACAAAAGATAGAAATTGTTTGTAGGGTACGAATCCACCTCAAAGCTATTCTTTCCGATCAATCTATCATAGAGTTCGTACTAAAATAATAGCAATCTATTCTTTCCGATCGATGTAATCAAGAGTTTGTACTAAAATAACACCATATGATGCATATCAACCAACTCTAATGTCAACTAGATACTCCAATGTCACCGTCAGTACCCATGAGTTAATTATACGATATGTATCAAACAATTTCAGATTCATAATACTCAATCCACACAAAGAACTACGAGGAGACCCCAAAGTTTCTATCGGAGAAAAGATAATAAAAACGTGCATCAACCCCTATATATGCATAGATTACCCCAAAGTCACCTCTGGAATCCGCAAGTTCAGTGCCATAACCTATATCAAGTGAACCAAAATAATACCCCATTGTCACCACGGGTATTCATATGCAAGACATATATCATGTGTTCTCAGATCTGAACATTCAAGTGAATCAAAATAATACCACATTGTCACCACGGGTATTCATATGCAAGACATATATCATGTGTTCTCAGATCTGAACATTCAATCACACAAGACAAAACTTCAAAGGGTAAAGACTCAATTCATCATAACAAGAGTAGAGAGGGGAGAAACATCAAATGATCCATCTATGCTAAATAAATATCGCGATACATCAAGATCGTGACATCTCAAGATCACGAGAGAGAGAGAGAGATTAAACACATAACTACCGGTACAAACCCTCAGCCCCGAGGATGGACTACTCCCTCCTCATCGTAGTGGCCGCCGGGGTGATAAAGATGGCCACCGGAGATGATTCCCCCCTCCGGCAGGGTGCCGGAATGGGTCTAAATTGGATCTCGTGGATATAGAGGCCTTGCGGTGGCGGAACTTCTGATCTAGGCCTACCCCGAAGGGTTTTGGAATATTTGGGATTTTATAGAGTGAAGAAGGGGTGCGGGAGGCCACCGAGGTGGGCACAACCCACCTAGGCGCGCCTGGGAGCCCATGCGCGCCCTGGTGGGTTGTGCCCCCCTCGGGGAAACCCCCAGGTGCTGCTCTGGCCCATCCTGGGTGTTCTGGTCCATAAAAATTTTCTAAGGAGTTCCGCGGTATTTGGACTCCTTTTGATATTGATTTCCTGCGATGTAGAAAACAAGCAAAAACAGCAACTGGCACTGGGCACTCGGTCAATAGGTTAATCCCAAAAAATGATATAAAGTTGCTATAAAATGATTGTAAAACATCCAAGAATGATAATATAATGGCATGAATACTTCATAAATTATAGATACATTGGAAACGTATCAAACCTCGTGAGGTGAGCCTTGCATAGAAATCTCCGCTTGGAGGTCTTGGTGTCGTCTGCCTCACGAGGCTTGGCCCCTCGCGAGGGTCTTGGGTCATCGATGTCGAAACTAGGCCGTAGCAGGCCGTCGATGGAGCCACGTCGTGGGCTGCAGGCAGGCAAGTCTGGGTACCCTTGAATCCAGAACGGCGACAGTAGCCCCCGGGCCCAAGGCGCGCTCGGACTTGGCTTCTAGGCGAAGCCAAAGGGCAAGTGCGGAGCACCGCACGGCCCAACCGTGTGCGGCCTTGGGCGACGTGTGGCAATTGATGGGATGTGGGCGTCTCCACTTCCCCTTGCCGCCTTAAAATCCGCCAGGCCTGGCGGCCGCCTGTTGCTAGTGTAGCCTGCCTCCGTTGATTGTTGCGCTTGGCCTTAGCTTCTTCTCCCCCCCAAACTTGCAACCCCTCTTGCGGATTCGGCGCCAGCATTTCCCTCCTCCTTGCTTCCGCCATGGCCCCGCAACAGAGGAAGAAGAAGGGGAAGTCCCGTGCTCCGGCCGAATCCCCGCCGGCCTTCGAACCTGCTCTCGAGCGGTCGACGGTGATCAACTGACAGGGGCTGGCCAAGGTCTGCCCAGCTCATGCCGCTGATTCCAATGAGTGGAAGGTGACGGTTGCCTGGCCTGCCTCTCGGTCCGAGGCAGATATGGATGTCGCCGAGATCCCTATCCATCTTCACGCCCTCTTCGTGGGTCTGATTCCTCCTTTCTCCCCTTTCTTCAATGCCATACTCTCACACTACCAGACCCATGCGCTGCACCTGTACCCCTAATCCATCATCTCCTCGCCTTCTTCGCCTTTCTTTGTGAAGCCATGGTCGGCATCGCTCCTTTCATAGCCTTGTTTCGCCATTTCTTCTTGCTTCGTCTTGTTGACGCCCGCCAACGCTCAGGGTGCGTGGCCTTCTAGGCTGTTGCGGTGACGACTGGCTCAGGGATTGACTTCAAGCTCTCGCCACATGCGGCGGGGTTCCGGAAACAGTGGCTGTTTGTAGATACCAGCACATGTAGCCCCCTGCTCCTGACCCCTCGAGCGCCAGCGGTGCCCAGCTCCGGCTGGGGGCATGTGAAGCTTGTCGACCGTCGGCTTGCCTGTGTCTAGACTCGATTGACCAGGCTGAAGAAGCTCGGGGTGACAGTGCCGATGGTGGTGCAGGAATTCATCCAGTGGCGCATCGCCCCTCTCCAGCACCTTTCTCGCCCAATGTGGGCCTTCCTCGGTGCTAAGGACCCCATGGGGCTCCAATTGCCTGTGCTTCCTTCCAAGACGATGCGCATTGTGCACGGGCTTCTGACGGGTGACCCAAGGCCTGCCGTGATTCCTGGGGAGGGTTGCCTCTTGTACAAGTGCTCGAACAAGGCAGACTTCGTGAAGCAGATGCCCCTCTTCGACGAGTGGGGGCTACTCCCGGCAGGCCTCAAAGGGCCTCGCGAGAATCCCATCCTCGTGGCTCCCTTGCTTCTTGACCCCATGACACGTGCCCCGAGTGTGGACGCTCGGGGGGGAGGGGGTGCACGCCACCGAGTACCACCGGGACGACCGCCTGGGGTCAGGCGCCGCCGGTTTCCCAAGAGGTCGATGCTCCTAAGGTCCTGGTGAGGGCCCCTGAAGGGGCCACCGGGGGGCTGGCATGACCCGATGCCCTTGAGGCAACCGCTACCAAGGCTCGGGCAAGCAATCCTAAGGCGGTGGCTAAGGGGCAGGTGCCTCCTGGCGCTCCTGAGGCTGCCACCCAAGGAGCCCTTCCGAGCGCTCCAGCTGCCGAGGATCGCTCCTCGAAGCCCGACCGTCTTCGCCTGAATCTTGAAGCACTCCACAAGAGGAAAGGGCCTTCGAGCTGCAATGGTGACGCCTACCGGCTATTGAAGCAAAGGAAGTACATAGCTGTGGACGAGTAAGTACCTTATTCCAACATCTTTCCCTAACCAAGGCTTCGCAGGATCCCTTCTGCCGCGGCGACGAGACCTCAAGAGAAGCGTCTTCCGGGGTCCCCCGGTTCGCTCTTGACTCCAAGCCCCTTGTGCCCGACTCCTGCATGAGGCACGGGGACAATTCAAGCGGCTGATGCGCTGCTGGGGGGTCGCAGCCTTGAGCTTCCATCATCCTTGCTTCGCGGCCTAGTCTGGGGTGCAGGGCGCACCAAGGGCCCCTCCGTTAGCCACCACCAATGGTTGGGCACCCTCGGCGTCGGCTTCATCTTCAAGCAGTAGGACCGCGCCTCTAAGCCCCGTGCCAGAGGCAGGCGAGATGCTCCACGCTCCTCTCAGCCCCTGGCATGGAGGGAGGGCCTGGCTGCATGCTGGAGTTCGCGCGTGGGCGCAACGCTGTCCGCCATGAGCTTTTTGGCCAGGCGATGTGCGCGCTGCTTTGACTTGGAGGAGAGCTTGCTGACGGCATCGCCCGCCTGGAGACGGAGGGTCTCTGTCTGGCACGCGAATGGCACCAACTGAAGGTCACCATCAACCTTGGGCGCCTTCAGCATGAGTGAGCAAGCGCCAGCGCCGCGGCATCCCTTGCAATTTCTTGCGCAGCTTGCGCCCACACTTAGGAGGAGGTCAAGGCCACCGACCCATCGCGAGGCAGCCGAGGAGCGCGAGCGAAAGCTCTAGGCCTCAAATGTCGCCCTTCAGCGGCAGGTTGAAGCGTGCAGGGCGGCCTTGGCTGCGTCACCAGGCGAAGCGCTTCCTGACGATGCAGAAATCCAGAAGCGTGAAGAGGAGCTGGCGCTGGATGTTGTGGAGCGCAACCTGGATCTTGAACGACTTGAGATGAGGGAGCGTCAGGCAGCCACTACTGAGGATGTCGTTGACGCCCGAGAGGCCAGGGTTCAGCAGGAGGTCAATCAGAAGGTGGCGGGGTTTTGCACGGCTCTCGTGGACGAATATCGCGTGAAGTTGGAGCTCCTGGAGGCCGAGCTTGAGGGCAGGACCGCCGCCTTGAAGGCAAAGCTGGAATCTATGGAGCAACACAAGATAGCCGCCAAGGAAGCTCTAACCTCCTCTGTGTCTGCCTTGGCCTCTGCTCGCGCCGACCTGTCTTCCCTTCAGCAGCAGATCGAGGATGTTACATCCCTCACAAAGAAGACCGCAGACGAAGCGAATCGCCGCCGGACGAGCGTGAGCACGCCTTGATGCTCCAGGACCTCAGAGTCAGAGCCAACCGTGCCTTGGGCGCCATTTGTGATGAGAGAGCTCCTCACCCGCACGAGGATGACTATGCCAGCCACCTCCGCTTCTTCACCTACATCATGGCCCGCCTGGAGGATCGGGCCGCGAGGGCTCGCGAGCTTGTTGAAGAGAGGAGCTGGGTCTTCTTGGTCGCGCGTTCTCGCGCGTCTTCAGCCACCTCCTCAACCATGATCCTTATTTCAACTTCTACGCCGTGATAGCCCCCGTGCCTGTGGTCATCCAAGACAACCTGGTCGGCTGGGTGGATGATCATGTGGACACCTTGGTAGCGGAGTTTGCTCCTGAGGATGATGTGGTCGTGATTGCGGCTGAAGGTGACGGTGCAGGTGCCGAGCATGAGGAGGAGGATCATGACAGCACGGACGGAGACGGTGAAGACGGCGCATCCAACTAGGCCTGTGTTTTTCTTTACTTTGACCTATATGAAAAGAAACTCCAGACATAGCCTTGTGGGGCGTTAGAGCATTTTTTAAAGGGGGGCCCTTATGATGTATGGAATGATGAAATGCTTTTGAAGTAGGGCTCGGAGTGTGCCCCATCGAGCCTGTGGGTTCCGGAGTGGGGTAACTATTATGACTTATCTTTGGTTTTGCGGGTCTCGAGAGGGTCCTAATGCCGCAGTGGCACTCTTCCTAGAGGTGAGCCCACCGCAGGCTCGAGAGGTTTTAGGCCTCCCGAGGAGCCTTGTGTCCTGCCCTAGGGTGCCTCGCGAGGAGCCAGTTGCCGGGTTACCACAAGGTACACGCGTAGTTGCCGTATTCCTGACCCCCTGGAGGGGCCTTAGCATCTCCGGGGCTGGCCCAACATGCTCGATACGCGCGTACCACACCCAGCCCCCGCTCGCTGGACGTTCGCGC
>NC_041393.1:526458158-526478325 GCF_002162155.2 Triticum dicoccoides
AGCCTTGCTTTTTAAACAAGAAGCCAGAAAGCAAGTAAACAACATGAGTCAAGAAAAGTTCCCCCTGTTTTTATTTCGATAAGCACACGAAACTCCAAATTCTTTCCAAGAGACGGCAAATTGGGTTACAGAAAAAGGGGGCAAAAGCAAATAGCCACGTCCGGTGCCTAGCTAGTCTTCTGGTCTTCTCACCAGTGCAGAGCTAAGTGCGTCCACTGGATGTGGGCATAGTCATTGGGGGACAGTGTCGACGGCCAGTGCGGAGCATGGTGCTTCCACTTGGACGTGGGTGGGAGCCCTCATGAGGCCCCAGGGCGGCACTCAGGAGACTCCGGGGCGTGTATAGCCCCACTCATTATTATGTGAGAGTGTCACGAGCGAAGACCTTCACAGGCACGGGGCCTTGCTTCATGTCGCCCGACGAGGGCCCGCCCTGCGCCACCCCTGACCACCATTGGGGCATCTGGAAACTAGGACAAGACCAAGGGGCAAGGAGGACGCTGGGGGCGCCCTCGGCGACCGTAGGCCCTCTGCCGGGGGGAAGGGCTCGTCGGCGCCTTCCCCGGCAGAGGACCTACCTCCGTGTTGTGCCTTGTTCCATGCGGCGGGAGGGAGGCCCCACTCTTAGGCTCCCCTCGCGCTGCCCCCACGGCTCTCCGCCCGCGTGCGGCGGGGCCATCACCCTGGGGGCCCTGGCGACGGCTGTGGCTGGGTTCACCTGCGGTTCATGGTTAGTGTAATCGTGTTCCTGAGGCACCGACTGTACCCAGTGATTGTTGTCGTTGAAGGTGATGGTGAAGCTTTGGGGCGGCTCATGGAGAGCCTTTGTCGGCGTTCTAGGAACGGGGGTCCCCAGACTTGCCTGCCTGCGGCCTGCAGCGTGGCTCAGCAGTGGCCCAGTATGGCCCGTCTTCATCAACCCAAGTTCAAGACCCTCACGAGGAGCCAAGCCTCGCTGGGCAGACGACACAAGGCTTCCTGAGGGGCGGCCTCACCAGGCAGGCTCACGAGGAGGCGGAGAGATCAAGGCAAGGAGTACGTCGCGAGGTGCTCGTGAAGCAAGCCATGACGATCAAGACCAGGCGGGCGCCAGGCGGGTGCCAGCCTGCGCAGCGTCCTCGTTTCTTCTTTGGTGCAAAGGGGGCAAGCGCAGGCGCGGAGTACCGAGGCATCAGGCAAAGGTTTTCCTCTCGGTGCAATGAGACCAAGACCAACAGAGCGGCAGGACAGAGGTCACCATGGATCCCAAGACAGCGTCATCGCCAGTGCCTTTGGCAGTCGAAGACCACCTTTAGTCAGGATAGCTTGTACTAGTTGTCCTCCTTCAAAATGACCGTTGTTGGCTCCCTTCCTGCTCAATATTTGGGAAGAGGACCAGGGCCTCTATATATAGAGCTAGCTACCACAGTAGAAGGTATCTCATCTAGGGACGGATCTAATCCATCCCAACTAGAACACCGCAACAACTCATGAACACCCCTCGCGAGGCTGTTCTTCCTCTGTACTGTTCATCAACAGCCCCAGAGGCAATCCACCACACCACACACTGGATTAGGGTATTACACCACAACGGTGTCCCGAACCAGTATAAACCTCGTGTCCCTTGTGTTGTTCATCGTGCTAGTTAGATTCACAACGAGGTTTTGGGCCGTGGATCGGTAGGGAGAAGATCTTCATCCGCACCCCAGACTTCGAACCTTAAGGGTTTTGCCAGAACCCGATATCCGACATTTGGCGCGCTAGGTAGGGGTGCGCCGGAGCCCTCCCTTCCGTCGACCCGCTCTCCGCGAACACCGCGCTTCACCCGCATGACGGACAGCGCGCCACCGGCTCCGGCGGCCGACGCCAGCGCTGGGGCCAGGGGGCTCAGAGCCTTGGCCCCCCACCTTGCGACATGTGCAGTGGCCGCACAAGTTCAAGCCAGAGATGCCGCCGTGCTACGACAGTGCGACAGATCTGCTGGCTTTCCTGGTGGCATACAAGGAGGCCGTCCTCAAGGCCGGAGGCGATGACAGGGTCATGGCCAACTGGTTTCCCATGGCCCTCACCGCGTGCTTGGCTGCTCCACCTGCCGACATCTTCTGTGGCCTCCTGGGAGGAGCTGCGCAACCTCTTCCTCACCCACTACGCTGCATCGGCGCCCCCGGTCGTCGCAGCTCTCCTAGGCGGCTCGTAGGTGCCGCCCTCGGGCCGCCACGCCAAGCCGTTCGTCCGCAAAATTGGTGCCGCCCTCACGCGGCAGGGAGCTCCTCCGGGTTGGGCGGCATCGGAGGCTGACCTGACCTTCAACTCGGACGATCACCCCATCAACACCGTCTGCTCGGGTGCGCTCCCAATGCTCTGCACACCCACCATCTGCCAGGTGGCCGTCACCAGGACCCTCATTGACGGCGGTGCCGGCCTCAACGTGCTCTCAGTGGAGGCCTTCAGCCACCTCCATGTATCGCTGGAGCGACTCCAACCCAGCAAGCCTTTCTCAGGCGTCGGAGGTGGTTCCTCCAGCTCCCTGGGGCAGATCCGCCTCCCTGTGACCTTCGGCACCCATGACAACTTCCGCACGGAGCTGGTCAACTTGGACATCACCCGCATCAGCCTCCCGTATAATGCCATCCTTGGTTATCCCGCCTTGGCCCAATTCATGGCAGCAACCCATCCGGCCTACAACCTCATGAAGATGCCCGAGAGCACCGGCGTCCTCACCGTGGCCGGGGATGCCAAGGATGCTTTGCTGGCGCTCAAGCTCACCCTCAAGAGAGACGCGGCAGCACAGCCTGCCGGCGCGGACGCCTCCAAGGCCAAGGGGGCTGCACCAACCAAGAAGAAGCAGTTGTTCACCCAGGACAAGGCGGAGACCAAGCAGGTGCCGGTTGAGGAGGACGGGTCCTCAGGAGCCACCTTCACCATAGGTGCCAACCTCGACCCCGATCAGGAGGAAGCGCTGGTACAGTTCCTACGCACGAACAAAGACGTGTTCGCGTGGGAGCCCAAGCAACTAGCGGGGGTTCCAAGGCAGGTGATTGAACATCACCTGAATGTGTGCCCCAATGTACGCCCCATGAAGCAGAAAGCAAGGCGGCAGTCCACCGAGAAGCAGGCCTTCATTGTCCAAGAAACCCGAAAGCTGGAAGCAGTAGGTGTTATTCGCGAGGTTCGCTACCCCGAATGGCTGGCAAACCCTGTTTTTGTGCCAAAAAAGAGAGGAAAGGAGCGCATGTGCGTCGACTTCACCAACCTCAACAAGGCCTGCCCTCAAGATCCGTTCCTACTCCCTCGCATCGACCAAATTGTCGACTCCACCGCCGAGTGTGACCTGCTTTGTTTCCTGGATGCGTTTTTGGGCTATCACCAAATTAAGATGGCGGTAGAAGACGTGGAGAAGACGGCCTTCCTGACCCCATGTGGGGTATACTGCTACACCTGCATGCCGTTCGGGTTGCGCAACGCGGGTGCAACCTTCCAGCGACTGATGCACATCGCCTTAGGCCGACAGCTTGGGAAAAACGCCGAGGCTTACGTCAACGACATTGTGGTGAAGTCTCGGGAGGCGAAGACCTTGATCCAGGATCTGGAAGAGACCTTCACGAGCCTCCGCAAAGTGGACCTGCGACTTAACCCAGAGAAGTGCGTGTTTGGTGTTCCTTCTGGGAAGCTTCTGGGCTTCCTCGTATCCTACAGAGGGGTCGAGGCCAACCCGGAGAAGGTCAAGGCAATCGAAGACATGAGTCCGCCACAAACCCTCAGAGAAATGCAAACACTACTAGGGAAAACCCTAGTAGTAGCGCGGGTTTTGAGGCTATCAGCAGCGCGGGCACCTGTGCTACGAATAAGGCGCTACAGCTAACCGTTAGTAGTAGCACTGCCTGTACCCGCGCTACTACTATTGACTATATCAGCAGCGCATTTCCCGAACGCGCTACTATTAGTTAGCTGTAGCGATTTCCTGCTCCCGCGCTACTGTTATATCTTCCACCATTTCCCCATTCCGGCTTCAGTAAACTGCAATTTTCAGATACTAGTTCTACTAGATATCAATTTCATAAAGCATTATAGGTACTAGGTAGTACTCCCTCGGTTCCAATTTACCCGTCGTGGTTTTAGTTCAAATTTGAACTAAAACCACGACGAGTAATTTGGAACCGAGGAAGTACTAGATTACAATTTCATATAGACTCAACATGCATCCTCAAGCAGTACAAGGTGACATCGACTACGATCATCATATTTAGTTCTAGATGATATCGACGATGATCATCATATGTAGTTCTACATCATATCGACGACGATCATCATATGTAGTTCTAGATGATATAGCCACACATATGTAGTTCTAGATGATATCGACGACGATCATCATCCTCAAGACTGGGCGGTGGGTGTTCCTAATAGTGATTAGGATGGCCTGTCCAACACGAAGATTCTTGCCAACGAGGAATCTCTTCCACCCAACCGAGTTCAAGTGTGTGCGACCGTCTGTGTCCATGCGGTAAGTACAGGTGGTGACGGAGCCCCTTGTGGTAAGGCGTAGTCCAGCTGAGCCTTCTTCATCGGGCTCGATACCACAACTCACAGATAGGTTCTTTGGCAATTTCTGAATAAGAAAAACATATCAATTAATAAATAGCCTCACACATACTCTTGCAAAATATTTCTATTAAGTCTAGATTTCTACACTATCAAAAGACGCATTTGTACTAATTAATCATGAATTCTACTAAGCATATCATTGGACTCTACACTAAGCATTTCATCGGATTCACCATCATCGGATAATTTGCATTTGTAAGTATAACAATAAAGCATATATATCATCAAATTACTACAGTCAGTACGTATAACATACCATTTCATGCCGATCGACCATGGTACTTGTCAGGCGGGTCACGAATGGCACCCCGACAAAGTCATCACATGGCGGAATTATGTCCCATAGGTTGCACACGTCGTCCTCGCTCAGCCTCATTCTTTGAGCTACGATGGCTTCATGAAGTGGGTCCTCATTATCTTCATCATCTTCGTCATCTGCATCGTCTTCGTCATCTTCGTCATCTTCATCATCTTCGTCATGTTCATCATCTTCGTCATGTTCATCATCTTCGTCATCTTCATCATCTTCCACCAGGTTGAGATAAATGACAGCCAGCTTGGGTCTTTCTGCTCTGAAGGAGAAGCTGATCAACTCACCACCAGTAAGACGCATGCAGGCGAGGAAACGGGCCCATCCATCTCCTCCAATCCGTGACATATTGCGTCCTTTCTCGACCTCCATAGTGTACGGCCCCCAGGAGCCTCAAATGTCACAGTGTCTCCTGTTAGCTTGTTGAATTTCAACCTCACATTGCATGGGACGATCTGTGTAAGAAAAGCAAAATGGCACAATGCACTAATGCCAACACTAAAAATAAAATAGTTGTTACATTTCATCTAATTTCTTACCGCCGCATGACGAAAACTCGGCTGGAAGTAGATGCCGAACAGCTTGCCAGTTGCAAGGCTGCTGGCGCACCTTGACTTGCACAGTCGACATAGTGGTGGTGGTGGTGGTGGCGCCATTTTCCTAAAGCAATATGAGCAAAGGATTAACGATTAGATGACAAGGTACCACCTACCAAAGCATTTCGATGGCACCTATTGCCTAAGATAATTGATTAAAAAAACAAGTGGCAATTTATCTAAATTGTCACCTACATTTTGCCAAAAAAATAACTTATTACAAAAAAACAAAAGCATCTACCTATCCATGTACAGAAAAAATAACAATAAAATGGTGCATACTAAATCAACTAGCATACTAAACCCACTAGCATACTAAATCAACTAAATGACACAATGTTCTAAATCAACTAAATCAACTAGCCTACTAAATCAACTAAATCAACTAGCCTACTAAATCAACTAAATGAAAATGTTCTAAATCAACTAGCCTACTAAATCAACTGAATCATATCAACTAAATCAAAATGTTGCATATAAACTAGCCTACTAAATCAAAATGTAGCAGGGAGGAGGGAGAAGGAGGGGAGACTCGAGGAGGGAGTAGGGAGTATGACGGAGGAGGAAGGTGGAACGAGGAGGGGCCGGCTGGCGGCGAGTGGAGGGAGGACGGAGGAGGAAGGTGGAGCGAGGAGGGGCCGGCCAGCAGCGAGTGGAGGGAGGACGGAGGAGGAGGCCGGTACCAAGTCCAGCGAGGAGGATGAGGTGACGGCGGTGCAGATTAGAGGAGGGGCGATGGGGGAGGACCGGCGGCGCGGGGGGTTGAGGGGGAGATCGAGTGAGTGTGTGGATCTGTGGGTTATTGCGACTAGTTGACTTAGCAGCAGTGGTTATTGCGTAAATGCGCTGCTGCTACGGGTCTTTGTATTAATGCGCTGCCGCTATAACTGGCCTCGCGGCGGCGTCGTGGGAATTTTAGCAGTAGCGCATCTTTGAGTGTACGCGCTACTAATAAACTTGTTTCAGCAGCGACTTTTGTCCACGCACGCTACTGCTACTTAGCAGCAGCGCCTGATTTTAAAGCGCGTTGCTGGTAAGATTCTGTGTATAGGATTTTCCGTAGTAGTGAAAAGCTCACCGGCCGCGTGACAGCGCTAGGCGCTTCATCTCCAAGCTGGGGGAGCGCGCTTTGCCTTTCTTCAAGCTGATGAAGAAGAAAGGCCCATTTGAATGGACACAGGAGGCCGACCAAGCGTTCCAAGACCTCAAGAAGTACTTGACCAGCCCTCCTGTGATGGTGGCGCCGCGCCCTCTCGAGCCCCTGGTTCTCTACCTCGCTGCCACGCCTTACTCCGCTAGTGCAGCTCTAGTGGCGGTTCGAGAAGAGCGCCGGGTCAAGGCCGTGCCACGACGGGCCATGGTGCCAGCCACGGCAGCAGAAGACCCGGAACGACTCGTCAAGATCACGACCTTGGCAGATGAAGACCAGCCTCATCAGGGAGACGCCCCCAGGGCTGAAGAGGCCGCGCCAGGCAGCCAGGCGCTGGGGGCTCCAGAGGCGCCAGACCCTCTGGAGGGTACGGACCTTGTCGAGCATCCGGTGTATTTCGTCAGCACGGTGCTGTGGGATGCAAGGGCATGCTACCCCATGCCTCAAAAGCTCTTGCTCGCACTATTGGAGGCCTCGCGAAAGCTGCGTCACTACTTTCAGGGTCACCCCATCAAGGTCGTCTCAGCCTACCCATTGGAAAGGATACTCAGGAGCCCCAACTCCGCAGGGAGGGTCGCTGAATGGAGCATTGAGCTGCAAGCGTTTCAGTTGGAATTCAGCACCACCAGGGTCGTCAAAGGAGTAGTGCTTGTAGATTTCGTGGCAGAATGGACGGAGGCACCAGAGCTCGAGGCAGGCGAGGATCGGTCACTTTCCCCAGGAAGTGAGGCACCTGATGGCTGGGTCATGTACTTCGATGGAGCATTCTCGCGACATGGCACGGGGGCTGGTGCAGTGCTTATATCCCCCACTCAGGACAAGCTCTATTACGCTGTGCAGCTCTATTTCTAGCATGGCGACAAGGTCTCCAACAACATAGCAGAGTATGAAGGCCTCATAGTAGGCTTGAGAGCCACAGCAGCACTCGGGGTGAAGTGCCTCACCATCAAGGGTGATTCACAGCTCCTCATCAACTTCTCCAACAAAGTGTACGAGCCGAAGGACGAGCACATGGAGGCATATCTTGCGGAGGTGCGCAGGATGTAAAAACAGTTTTGGGGGCTGGAGTTGGAGCACGTGCCCCACGGCACCAACCAAGAGGCCGATGAAATTGCTAGGAGGGCATCCAAACGGCTGCCTCAGGAGCCTGGCGTTTTTGAGGAATGGCTCTTCAAACCATCGGCAGCGCCTTCACTATCAAGCACAGCGCAACCTCGGGAGGAACTCCCTCAGCCACCTGCCACAGGAGCCCGGATTGTGGCCCAGCCTCGGGAGTGCGCTTGCTCCTAGCGCTATAGCCTCAGGAGGGATGCTGGACCACGGAATTCAAGGACTACCTGATGCAAGGGACTCTACCAGAGAAGGAGGAGGACACGGAATGTGTGGCCCGACAGGCCAGAGCCTACTGCATCCAAGACGGGGAGCTCTACCGGAAGCGGCCGAATGATGTTTTCCTGCGTTGCATCTCCAGGGAACAGGGGAAGGAGTTGCTGGCTGACATACATGGCGGAGATTGTGGACACCATTAGTCATCACGGACCCTCGTCGGCAAGGCGTTTTGCAGCGGGTTCTACTGGCCTACAGCACTCAACGATGCAATCGAGCTGGTGAAGGCTTGCGAAGCCTGCCAGTTACACGCCAAGCAGATCCATCAGCCAGCTTAGGGCTTGCAGACCATCCCACTCTCGTGGTCGTTCGCGGTTTGGGGGCTGGATATCTTGGGCCCGTTCCCTCGAGCGCCTGGGGGCTACCGCTACCTCTACGTTGCCATCGACAAGTTCACCAAGTGGGCGGAGGTGGAAGCTGTCCGCACCATCCAAGGTGGCTCTACAGTCAAGTTCATCAAGGGCCTTGTGAGCCGATTCGGGGTCCCTAACCGTATCATCACTGACAACGGTTCACAGTTCACCAGCAATCTCTTCAAAACATATTGTGCTAACCTTGGAACACAGATATGCTACGCTTCGGTGGCACACCCTCGGAGTAACGGCCAGGCCGAGCGCGCTAACGCGGAGGTCCTGAAAGGCCTCAAAACCAGGACCTTCAAGAAGAAGCTGGAGGCATGCGGCAGGGGCTGGTATGGCGAGCTACAGTCCGTGCTGTGGTCCATCCGCACTACCACCGCCAAGTCGACTGGCGAGACCCCGTTCTTCCTCGTCCATGGAGCTGAGGCGGTCCTCCCTCACGATGTCAGGCGCCACTCCGCATGGGTCCTAGCGTTTGATGAAGTACAGCAGGGCGCCATGCGGGGGATGGCCCTCGTGCTGGAGGAGGAGCGCCGTTGAGAAGCCGCACTGCGAACGGCAAGATACCAGCAGGCACTGCGGCGGTATCATTGCCGCAACATCCGCCCCAGGACTCTTGAGGTAGGTGACCTCGTGCTCAGGCGGGTTCTCTCCAAGGAAGGTATGCACAAGCTCTCGCCCATTGGGAGGGCCCGTTCAAGGTTGTTCATCTTTCCAGCCCGGCGCCGCATGCCTGGAGACTCAGGAGGGGGTGCCCATCCCAAACACTTGGAACATTCAGCACTTCCGGAAGTTCTACCCTTGAAGAAAGGCCCAGTGCCTGTAAAGAAGGCCCGGTGCCTATGAAGCCCGCCACCCCAAAAAAGGCCCGGTGCTTGTAAAGAAGGCCTGGTGCCTGTGAAGCTTGCCACCCCAAGAAAGGCCCAGTGCCTGTGAAGCTCACCGCCCCAAGAAAGACCCGGTGCCTGTGAAGAAGGCCCAGTGCCTATGAAGCTCGCCGCCTGCGACACTCTCATGGGCAGTACATGCCCCCCAGTCTCTGGAGTGCCGCCCTTGGGTCTCGGGGGCTCCCGCCCACGCTCAGTGGCAGCACTTAGCTCCGCGCTGGTGAGAAGACGTCGAAGACTAGACTAGGTGCCGGACGCAGCTTTTCATTTGCTTTCTGCAGTTGGCTTGTTCTCCCTTGTTTGAACCTTTATTGAAGTAACATCTAGTGTTGTTTGCTATCCTTTGCCCCAGTTGTCCGTTTTTGGCTTTCGTCCGGCTCGCTCCTTCTCTCGCAAACCTCGCGAGGGGGCTGTGCGGGAGCCCTCGCGAGCCTTTTCTCGCCTGGTTTTCGCGAGGTTCCCTCGTTCAGATTCGCAACGGGAGCACACCCCCTAGTCCGTGCCCCACGGGCATCGCGACACAAAGCGCAGGGCCTAAGCTGGCGACCCACTCGACCAAGGTTCGGAAACTATTCTCCCAGCTGATCTTTGCAGACCTAAATACGCCCGACGAGACCTCGAGCAGGTATCTCGCGAGGCGAAAACTATGGCGAACATCCAAAGCTAAGTTGTTCCTACGCGCAAGCACATGACCGCAACACCATAACACAGCACAGGGACGATAAAAATAGCACGATAATTAGGAACCATAGTCTGTTGCACGCCCCCACGGTGCTCCATACTTCTCTCTCTCTCTCAATGCAGGAAAAGGGGGAAAACAAAATAAAATGGCGCGCGCCCTGCGGCAGCTAGCGAGAAGGGATCCCCAACGTCCTCCCAAGCTCAATCAGACTCCGCCTCGCGCTTCAGCAGAGCGCGGCGGCGGTACGACCCGCTGCCGCCCTCGAAGCGCGCGTGGCAACGTGGCGGCTGATCGCGGCCACCGCTAGAGGAGCTATCACCAGAGGAGGGGCCGCTGAAGCTCGGCGAGTTGCGGACGTCGCCGGGGGCGGGTCCGCCTTCACCCTCGTCATGGCCATCGCCAAGGCCGAGCACCTCGTCATCGTCGTCGTCCACCGGGCAGCACCCAGCGCGGCGACCATCTTCTCCGAACACCCTCACGTAGAGGGTCGCGTCATCGTACTTAAAGTGGAGGGTGCACCGCCGGCCCAGGCCACGCGCGCGGGAAATGCCTGCCAGCCCCGGGCCAGGGCCACGTTCCCGGCAGCGGAGATCTCCACCGAGACCTAGGAGGCCCTGCTGCAACAGCCGTCCGCCTACAGCCAGAGCCCGCCAGGGCCAGCGGCCGGCAGTTCGCCGGCGAAGAAGCGAGGGAGCTGGAGCCAGTTGCCGGCCGGGTTGTTCAACCACACGATGAACTCCGGCAACACATCTGCCGAATGGAAGCGCGGCCGGGGAGGCCGCACAGCCACGGCATGCCTGCCTTCACCAACCGGGCTGCCACGGCATGCCTGCCTTCACCAACCGGCATGCCTGCCTTCACCAACAGGGCCGGATTTTCGGGATATCAATTTCCCAGAAATTGGTCCTTGTGCTCACCAACCCCAGGATTACTGTTAGCTGATGAGGCACCAACTTGATACAGAAATTCAAAGCAAAATACAAAATATGTAGTACAAGACCATTCTGGCCTATGAGTACAACAAATGGCTTCTAGTGGTTGATGGCGGAAGCGGTTTGTGGTTCACCAGTGTCTATGAGACTCCATTTCCCACAGGAACAGCTGACCTGGATAACTCCTATCTTCGCGAGGCTACTATCACCATTGCTTAGGTTCTGGGGCTGTCATCACAACGCTCCTCTCCAAGCAAGAAATCTGGCCAAGACAATAGCCAGGGACAAGCCAGTGAGTACTTTGAATGTACTCGCAAACATTAGGAACACGGGTATAACATAACAAATGATAATCATGCTCCGAATTATTCTATGCCTCGTTAGCCACGAAATAAAAATCCATGATGCATGCAAGCAGGTTGTTCATATAAAACATGAATACGCAATCAGAGAGTAGGAATAGAATGCACCAATCGGGTATCTGAAGCGATGCCTCGAAAGGACAATAACATAAAGCATGCCTCAGTCGGGCGTCTGAGCGACACCACATAAAGGGCTTATAAGTGAAATAAGTAACAAACATGCCACAGTCGGGCGTCTGTGCAACACCACATAAAGGGCTTATAAAGTAAATAAATAACAAGCATGCCACAGTCGGGCGTCTCAGTGACACCACATAAAGGGCTTATAAATGAAATAAATAACAAGTATGCCATAGTCGGGCGTCTCAGCGACACCACATAAAGGGCTTATAAAGTAAATAAATAACAAGCATGCCACAGTCGGGCGTCTCAGCGACACCACATAAAGGGCTTATAAAGTAAATAAATAACAAGCATGCCACAGTCGGGCGTCTCAGCGACACCACATAAAGGGCTTATAAATAATTAATCACAGTGAATATCCAGGACGTAGGACCATCCCAGGGATACTTAATAATTCAAATAATGTAAATGGTTAGTCCATAATAACAATAATCATAATCATCATGAGTCACAAGTCATGATCCATGTTCTCGTTTAGCAATTTTTTTCCTTTGAAGATCGACACTAAGACCGACACTTGACCCATCCCAGACTGTAGTCCTTAACGCTGGACACGGCTATTCGAATAGATATAACCTCTGCAGAGGGTGTACTCTTTACCCACAAGTAACGGATTCCTTTAGTCCATCGGGACTAATTCCATTTACGGTCTTTTAATTGAAAACACACCTGACCCGCACACACCAGCTTAACTTACCGATGTCTGGAATCACCCACGACACCTAATAGGCAAAACTCTAAGTGGGGAGGCTACAACCTCGATTAGCATGGGATCAAATTTATACCACGCGCTACTAAGGGATGCCCCCCTCTCGGTCCCAACCGGAAACACCCATGCCCCCGGACCAAGTGGCATGCCTACCGGATGAAGCCCGTATCTTCCACCATGGCCTCTTTGTATGGTGTGTGACAAGAAAGGGGTTGACAACTTACTGAACTGTACCCTACCTGCGGCAAGGACAAGTGGTAGTACGAAACAAGTATTGGGGTTACTGGAACAAGACTCGATCTATGGTCGACTCAAGAGGTTTAAGTATTCCCTGCATGATTAGCATAACAAATATATGTCAACCAACAGACAGAATCACCACTCATCATACCTCATCATGCCATACCGGACACAATCGTCTCGACGAGGAACTAGAGACAAGCTCGTGTCTACCCAAGACAAAGACTTTCTCGGCTTCCTTCCGGTAGGCATGAAAAGCATACGAGGATGATTACTATCACAAGCATATCCATTTCCAACATCAAAGAATCTTCATTATGCACTCATGCGTATGATCGTATCATCACATAAAATACCGAATGCTCCATGTCAAGGTGGTGTTGTAACCGTATCAAACAACACACAAAAATATTATGCCAGGGTTCAGAATGCTTGCCTTCAAGAGTATGCAAGTGGGGGTGCACTTTTTGAAAGTTGCCTTCTCCTTCAAAATCCTATTTTATGAAAACCTGAATTAATACATAGTTTCAAAATAGTACAAAAAGTTGTTTTGGAAAATTTTCAAATAAATATGAAAATAAACTAGACAAAATTTGAGAAACAATAGAAAAAGAATCAAATCATTTGGACTTATATTTAAAAAGTTATAGCCAGTCAAAGTTTAGTCAAAATTCTGTTTTAAAAAAATAGAAAAAGAAAAACGTTTCGAATAAGAATATGGAGGAGACGTACTTCTGGGTTTACGCTTTCACTTATGCCAGCGTGGATCGGTTCGTGGGTCACTGACAGTGGGTCCCTTGGGTCCACTGGTCAGGTTTGACCAATCGCCGCGCCTCCCTCCTCCTCTGTCCGAGCGGTGGCGGGGTTCCGGCGATCACCGTCGACAAATCGCGGCTCCCCACGGGGTTCCGAGGGCAGGGATGGATCCGCCAGTCCTGGACGGTCCTCCCAGTGGTCGAACGGCTGGCGGGGACGAAGGGAGTCACCGGCGGCGAGCTTCACGACGGACGGCGTTTCGGGAACAATTGGGGGTTTGGGCTACAATGGCTCCCGGTCGAGGCTGAGGTGCTGGGTGGCTCCGCAAGATCGAGGGGAGGAGGATGGAAGCACGGGAGAGGTTAGGGGGCCCTGGTCTTGGCCGGATTTTACCGGAGCCTGGCGGCGGCCGAACCTGCAGGAGATGGGGGAGATGATGGCCTCCGGCCAAGTTGGAGAAGAAGGGAGCTTCCTACCACTTGCACAAGGTTGCTGACGAGCTTAGGCGTGATCGAGGGGGGGGGCTATATATAGCCCTGAGAGGTCGGCTCCCGTGGCCGTGGATAACAATGCCGGCGAACCGCCGTTCTCTAGCCAGGGGGTGCATGGCGTTTGCTGGCGGGGTCTGGCAGGTTGAGGGGATAAGCTTGAGCTGTTCCAGGGGCAGCTGGCGCGCTGGAGTGGCTCGAGCGGCGCCGTCCAGGGCACGAGCCTGCTGCGGCCGTCCGCTAGCCACCATGGTTGACCTGACAGCAGCGCTGCGGGGCTCCAAGTGTGGCCTGGAGGGTTCTAGTGAGCGGGCGAGAACGGGGCGCGGCCCTGCGGGCGAGCAAAGGCCAGGGACACGATGCGGCAGCTCGGTGCGCGCGCGTGCAAAACGTGCGCTCTGGGCACGCCCAGAGCACGCACGCCAAGCGTTCGGCAACATGCCAAGGCATGCCAGGAGGCTTTGGTGGGGTTGGGGATTAACAGGTCTAGGTTAGAGTTATCTAGGAGCTTAGTGGACATGCTGGTTTGGCAAAGCAAGCAGGTTCAAAATGCAAACTAGAGTTCATGCCAATTCTGTTCATGTACTCAAGGTGTTTGACAGAATGCCATAGGCATCTAGGCATCTCTTGGGGTGTCCAAAAACTCCAGATCATAGTCTCTTTAGGTACAAGTGATGATGGCAAGGTTATTTGGGTAAAACCAGAAACTTGTTAGTGCAAGTTTTTGACAAAACCAAATCTGGGCAGAAACTAAAGGTCATTATTGCGTGGACCAAAAATACTCCAATGGGTCCAATCTCCTGGACTTAAGGGTTTGGTAGAGTGGTCTATAAGCAGGAAAAAGAATCATGGGTAAAAGGGCAAGTTAAAATATGGTTGTAGTAGAAAATACCAAACTGGGCCAGAGAGCAAAAGAGGATGTTTTGCTCAAATTTTTCAAAGAACACCAGTGGGTTTTTGCATATAGTTGAATTATATGCATCTACTAACATCTTCCAACTTTGGTGAAATTTTTAAAGAAATATTTAAATAGGTAGCAGTGCAAACCACAAACTGATCCAGATTTGAAAACTTGGGGTAGAGCTCAAAATCTCCAAATGCTAAAGAGAGGTTTTTGCATAAAAGTGATTTAGGAACATCATATGTCATCCCCAAATTTTGGTGGAGTTTTTAAACAAGTTTATCAAAGGGTTGTAGTGCAAAAGAGGCTCTAAGGCTTATGAGAAACCATTTTAAAAGAATCAAAGTTCAGGAAAAATAATTTTAGAAATAAGTCCACTGATGAAAGAAATGTTTCTTGAAAGGGTATACAAGTCCAACAACATTTGAAGAGTTTTTACTTGGGGTGGAAACTCCACAATACAAGAGAAAAGAGTGGTTCTGAATCAAAAGAAAATCCAGAAAATAAAAATTTAATTTACCAAGGAAAATTTTTAATTAATAAATCATGGTTGAATTTTTGGGGTGTTACAACACTACCCCCCTTAAGAAAAATCTCGTCCTCGAGATTTGCTAAGGGTTGTTTTGAAAATATTACTCCTATTAGCTGAAACCAAACAGTTTACTCATAGCACAAACTTAGGGTACAACGCATGAGCTGCAACACATAAATAAATGCTGGGACAATAAACCTAGTAGTGATGTCTATCTATAATGAAAACGGTAAATGGACAGGGTCCTGAGAAAATGTATCTGGTATTGGGGCACACTCCTCTTCTATCGGGGGAAGCGGGTTGACTAGTCGGTGAATGTGTCTCTCCTGGTTGGGCCTCAGTGGTCTGCCGACGGCGATCTACGGATTTAAATCAGCGAGGCTCTGTAGATAACCCATTACTCGCTGGGTTAAACGCTCTTGAGCGATAACATACAGGGCAAGGTTGGCCAGCACTGGGTCCCTCTCAATTCATCCACCGAGAAAAGATGCTACTTCTCCGGGTGCTGCACGACTCAGGAAGTAATAATACCCTCGTTCGCTGGCATAGGGTACCGCGAATCGAAGGCGAGCAAGCGCTTCGTACGCAGCAGCTTCTATGGCCATATGCGGAGTCGACATAGATTCCCCCACGAAGGAGGCTTCCGTTGGGTCTTGGTTTGGGTTTGCGGGAGGGATGTGCACCACTGTCCAATATTTTGAGGTGGATGGGGTGATCCTCGATTTGAGCAACTCGTACTGGGGTGGATGGATAGCACTCATGGTACTGCAGGTAAAGTCCCACAATATTTTAACAAAACTACCTGGGATTGCATCTGGGGTTCTCAGATAAATACAAGGGCTCGGCATGGCAAAGAAATGGCTGTGAGAGTTGTGCACAATGTGAGGGATACTTGGCAAGGTTACCAGGTGGCCTTTTATATAGCATTGGGGCTGGGTTATTCACCGTGGTGAAGGGTAACTAGTTTGTCGGTTCTGCTCTATGGGGTCGGGTTCAATGCTACAGATACACATATCTCACAAAAGTGATGTATTACTGTGGGTGTCGTCGGGGTGGTTTTGGTAGCTGTGCCCGGAATTAAAAAATGCAACCGCACGCTAACATACTTATGCATGGCTACTGTTCAAAACAGAGGCACAAAAGCAGGCTGCGTTTATTTATGGCGATACAAGGTCACACTATTACAGGGTGTGGACATACTAAGACTCGGTACTACTCAAGTGACTCAGTCTACCTCGTTAATATCTAAGCGGGCGTGCCTTGTGGACGTCGAGGCTTCTCCACGGGTTTCACCATCGGGGTTAGCTAGATGGAGTTGGGGGGCTGCAGGGTCGGGGTAGCAATTATGACCATTGTGGGGGTTGTTGGCCACAATCCCATTGGAGCGTGTTCTCAAAAGGCGATGAAGCACTTCTGGGGACACCAAAGCATTTTGGTCGATGGCTGGGGCAAACCTCAAGGACTCGATCGGTTGTCCAAACAACACGAATGGGTTGTTAGCGTCGGGCTCATCTTCTCCTCTTGCTGGGGCTCGGCAAACCAGTTCTCCATGAGCTGCGATCAGATCAAGGGTGATTTGATCGGACAATCCCTCTAGTGCACTTACATAGTGTAACAGATGCAACAATGTAGGATCCATCTCGTGATCTCCGTTGGCAACTTGGGGTGGCCTACCATACCCGTCACGGCTGGGGTAGTAGTAGAACGAGCGACAGTTAACTTTGGGCGACAAGTGCCGGAGTTGAACTATAGCCTCTCGGGCAGCTAGTTGGATGGCTTGTGGCTCAAAGGAAGTTGTCCTTCCGGTGAACCTGTAGGGGCGTTCTAGCGATAGGCCCCTACCATAGACGTGCACATTGGCCCAGAATTGACGGCTCTCACCGCTCATGGGCCCTTGGTACACAACATATTCTGGGGGCTCTTCTAATGCAAAGGCACGGCGAGTGAGGTTTGCTAGCACGGTCACAAAACCTCCAAGGTTGGTTGCTGTGGTCTCATTGTGAACAATGGGGCCATGCATTATAGCTTGGTTTGGGGTAGAGGCTGTGCTGTGCTACGTCGAGGCTAGCGTGCCCTTTTTATAGAAAAAGGGGACAGAGTCTTCCTTCGCACACTTGCGAAAGAGACTATTTAGGTGTCGGTCACTGACGCGTGATCGACAGGCTAGGCTGATAGGTTAGGCACCGACTGCCAAAAGGTGTCGGGTCACTGTGTGGCTATCTTTCATGAGAAGCTTGGCTGGGGTTAGGTTAAGGTCTGGTGGGTTGGTTAACCTAGGTTTTTCGACCTGGCTAAGATAGGATTAGCCAATGGTCAGCCTAGCTCTGATACCAAGGTTGTCAGGGCCGGATTTTCAGGATATCACATTCCCAGAAATTGGTCCTTGTGCTCACCAGCCCCAGGATTACTGTTAGCTGATGAGGCACCAACTTGATACAGAAATTCCAAGCAAAATACAAAATATGTAGTACAAGACCATTCTGGCCTATGAGCACAACAAATGGCTTCTAGTGGTTGATGGCGGAAGCGGTTTGTAGTTCACCAGTGTCTATGGGACTCCATTTCCCACAGGAATAGCTGACCTGGATAACTCCTATCTTCACGAGGCTGCTATCACCATTGCTTAGGTTCCGGGGCTGTCATTGCAACGCTCCTCTCCAAGCAAGAAATCTGGCCAAGACAATAGCCAGGGACAAGCCAGTGAGTACTTTGAATGTACTCGCAAACATTAGGAACACGGGTATAACATAACAAATGATAATCCTGCTCCGAATTATTCTATGATCACTTCGTCAGCCACGAAATAAAAATCCATGATGTACGCAAGCAGGTTGTTCATACAAAACATGAATACACAATCAGAGAGTAGGAATAGAATGCACCGATCGGGTATCTGAAGCGACGCCTCGAAGGACAATAACATAAAGCATGCCTTAGTCGGGCGTCTGAGCGACACCACATAAAGGGCTTATAAGTGAAATAAGTAACAAACTTGCCATAGTCGGGCATCTGTGCGACACCACATAAAGGGCTTATAAAGTAAATAAATAACAAGCATGCCACAGTCGGGCATCTCAGTGACACCACATAAAGGGCTTATAAATGAAATAAATAACAAGTATGCCACAGTCAGGCGTCTCAGCGACACCACATGAAGGGCTTATAAAGTAAATAAATAACAAGCATGCCACAGTCGGGCGTCTCAGCGACACCACATAAAGGGCTTATAAAGTAAATAAATAACAAGCATGCCACAGTCGGGCGTCTCAGCAACACCACATAAAGGGTTTATAAATAATTAATCACAGTGAATATCCAGGAGGTAGGACCATCCCAGGGATACTTAATAATTCAAATAATGTAAATGGTTAGTCCATAATAACAATAATCATAATCATCATGAGTCACAAGTCATGATCCATGTTCTCGTTTAGCAATTTTTTTCCTTTGAAGACCAACACTAAGACCAACCACCCATCCCAGACTGTAGTCATTAACCATGGACACGGCTATTCAAATAGATATAACCTCTACAGAGGGTGTACTCTTTACCCACGAGTAACGGATTCCTTTAGTCCATCAGGACTAATTCCATTTACGGTCTTTTAATTGAAAACACACCTGACCTGCACACACCAGCTTAACTTACCGGTGTCTGGAATCACCCACGACACCTGATAGGCAAAACTCTAAGTGGGGAGGCTACAACCTCGATTAGCATGGGATCAAATTTATACCACGCGCTACTAAGGGATGCCCCCCTCTCGGTCCCAACCGGAAACACCCATGCCCCCGGACCAAGTGGCATGCCTACCGGATGAAGCCCGTATCTTCCACCATGGCCTCTCTGTACGGTGTGTGCCAAGAAAGGGGTTGAAAACTTACTGAACTGTACCCTACCTGCTGCACGGACAAGTGGTAGTACGAAACAAGTATGAGGGTTACTGGAACAAGACTCGATCTATGGTCGACTCAGGAGGTTTAAGTATTCCCTGCATGATTAGCATAACAAATATATTTCAACCAACAGACAGAATCACCACTCATCATACCTCATCATGCCATACCGGACACAATCGTCTCGACGAGGAACTAGAGACAAGCTCGTGTCTACCCAAGAGAGAGACTTTCCCGGCTTCCTTCCGGTAGGCATGAAAGGCATACGAGGATGATTACTATCACAAGCATATCCATTTCCAATAGCAAAGAATCTTCATTATGCACTCATGCGTATGATCGTATCATCACATAAAATAACGAATGCTCCATGTCAAGGTGGTGTTGTAACCATATCAAACAACACACAAAAATATTATGCCAGGGTTCAGAATGCTTGCCTTCAAGAGTATGCAAGTGGGGGTGCACTTTTTGAAAGTTGCCTTCTCCTTCAAAATCCTATTTTATGAAAACTTGAATTAATACATAGTTTCAAAACAGTACAAAAGTTGTTTTTGAAAATTTTCAAATAAATATGAAAATAAACTAGACAAAATTTGAGAAACAACAGAAAAAGAATCAAATCATTTGGACTTATATTTAAAAAGTTATAGCTAGTCAAAGTTTAATCAAAATTCTGTTTTTTTAAAACAGAAAAAGAAAAACGTTTCGAATAAGAATACGGAGGAGACGTACTTCTGGGTTTACGCTTTCACTTATGCCAATGGGGATCGGTTCGTGGGTCAGTGATAGTGGGTCCCTTGGGCCCACTAGTCAGGTTTGACCAGTCGCCGCGCCTCCCTCCTCCTTTATCCGAGCGGTGGCGGGGTTCCGGTGATCGCCGTCGATGAACCGCGGCTCCCCACGGGGTTCCGAGGGCAGGGATGGATCCGCCAGTCCCGGGCGGTCCTCCCAGCGGTCGAACGGCTGGCGGGGATGAAGGGAGTCGCCGGCGGCGAGCTTCGCGGCGGACGGCGTTTCGGGAACAATTGGGGGTTTGAGCTACGATGGCTCCCGGTCAAGGCTGAGGTGCTGGGTGGCTCCGCAAGATCGAGGGGAGGATGGAAGCACGGGAGAGGTTAGGGGGCCCCGGTCCTGGCCGGATTTTACCGGAGCGTGGCGGCGGACGAACCTGCCGGAGATGGGGGAGATGATGGCCTCCGGCCAAGTTGGA